>NW_027505858.1:25000-117500 GCF_021521415.1 Bidens hawaiensis
TTAAAAACCAAAACCGAAATGTTAAATTTTACATGAATACACCTAAAAATCATTTAGTTGAAACAAAAACTTGATATGGAAATTAATTATAATCTATAATCTGCACTTGTTTTTTCGTATAAAAACGGAGTTCAAAGGTGCAGCTGATACGCGCACACACACACCGGATATCAGAAATAAAAACCATGAACACTCCTAAACTTTGTCATCTGAATCAATTGGCCAAATGACAAATTTGCCCTTTATGCTAAAACGGGAATATAGCCCACAATAAAACAACAATTTCCAAAGGTGACAAAAGCTAACAAAAAGTAGTACCAACATATGAACATATTAACCCAGATAAAGTCAACTAAAGTCAACAGAGTTAAGAAGTAAACTATGACAAACTAATATAAACATAATAAAACAAATAAATTGCACTTACATTGTAACAACGAGGATTTGAAATACTTCACAAACGATCTGCTTCATGAATTTAAGACGTAACAACCTCACTTGGTACTTCCCAGATGAGTCGGAAACTACAAAATTACAAACAATATAGTTACAAGACATAACTAGTAGTTGACCCGTCCGGTGGATGGGTATATCAACTTCCGAATGTGATGACTACATTAATTTGGGTTTTAATTTTTTTTTTGACAAACATATGATATGAGTCGAAACATTATACTGAGAAGTGATTATTTCCACCTTCTATCCAATCCAGGCTGTACACATTTTTTTCTTTAAATTCTAAAAAAATCAAAATAAATATGAAATCGAAGTACAACTAATGGAACTTCAAATGTACCAAATCTCCTTCCTACAAGGCTACAATATTTATCACTGGTGCACTAATACAATATTTTTAATCATATTTTCCCAACTCAATCTATGATATAATGATGTCAACACACATGCCAATACCTCACTTTTATCCACATGATTCCTTAATTCCTTAGGAATGAGGACATTTAAAAATATTATGTGCATAACACCATGTATCTAATCAAATATTGCAAATGCCTAAGAAAGCTACATGGCACAATACACCCTTACCAAATGCTTCCATATGATTCCCTGTTCTACAATCAAATATATGCATTAGAGAAGTAAATCAAATTATATAAACAATATCATTTTCAAGATTCTTTTGGCATAAACTACCACCTCACCCAGTCAAATATGCTCAAAACCGTTCTGACTCATTGACTTATTTGAGTAAATCCAAGTTGACCCATTGACTAATTTAAGATGGCTAGAGTAAACCCATATGCTTATTCTTTTGGACCAAAATCAACATACTCTATAAAATGTGATTAAGAGTCGTTCTTCCATGAGGTGGCAAGACGGGCGGGCTAAATGATTTAGGTAGCGGGTCAAAACAAACCTGGTCGCGTCAACGGGTTGGGCTCACAAACACTTTTTGTCCTTTTTATATGAATAATTAATGAAATATTAGTAATTACTAAACCAATAGGGTTACAATAATTATCTAAATTATTTTAACCCGTTCAACTTATTCAGTATATTGAATTAATGCCACATCTAACAAATTAAAAATCAAGTGGCGTTGTACTAACCGAATACATCAAAGAAATAATCATGTGGTTTATGGAGTCACCACCCGCAAATAGAAGTTGCGGCACCAGCACCAACTCCTCCAGTGATGGCCCTGGTGTTACTATTGTCTATTGAAATAATATGCCACCCAAACCATTTTGTAGAGCTTTTGGTAATCTAATGTATATAAGCACGTTCTCTGATATTAAGACATGTGATAAGTCAATTTGTATCCCAATACTGTGCATCACATTAAATTCTTACCGTCTTGCCACTCAAATTTTCTACAAACTGAAACCCAAACCAATTCAAACCAACACTTTATCCACCCAATTCCTTTACAAATATGCAGTTAGTAAAATGCAGTGAAAATTAAGTTAAATGTACTAAAAATGCGTTTTTAAATAGCCAGATAAAAAAAGGGTTTTTTACAAACTTTTTATTAACTGGGAAATGAGAAAGTTGAAACAATAAAAAAGTTTAAACAGTAACAATTTTTTTTTTTTTAATTCACATGACCAAATCTTTAGTTTTTTGAACACCTCAGTGAGGGTAAACATGTGGCATGCAGCCTGCTATTTCACATACATCTTCTTAGCAAATATGTGCGCATACATTTTCAACAGAACAATTATAAAACTTACAACTACTAAACTTCAAAAAATCATTTTAAGGTTCAAGAAATATAAAATTCTAATTTCCAACAAACATTGCAGCTTCAAGCAAATCTATAATCAATAAGAGCACTCGCAACAGCAAAAACATATGATACAAGTTATAAAAAAAACAGAACTGAATTGAACGATTAAGGATGCTCTCACATAAAACACACATACACACACACAACGCTATTAATTTGCTTTGGGTCAAAAAGGGTTTGTTTTTAACCAAATCGGTACATTTTATCTTCTAAAATGGTTTGTTTTTTACCCAAACTCATTTACTCAAAACCATAATTCTGGATTAAAAAAATCTGGTACCGATATTGAATTTAAAAATACCAAAAAAATAAGAAGATCGAGTTTCGTCATAAAACTACAACAGCAAAGTCATTAGTCAAATAAATCTAAAAAAATTGAAATCAAAATTTGGTGCTTGTGTGAGAAGAATAAACAAACTCGTACAGATTCATATTAATGTGATCCTACTTGTGCTATGTGTTCATCAGCTGCAATTCATGGTTGAACAACTTCACAACTTGCTATCACAGGTGTGTGTTTGGGACTTTACAATCTGTCTCAAAATTTTTTTTTGAGGATTATAAAACAATAACACTATAAAAAGATGAATCTTAAAACCAGTTAAAGTTGGTGATGTTAGTACTAAAAAGCTTCAGAAATATAATTTGGTTATTAAAATTTCCGTATTAAAAGATGCTTCATTTACCTGTTCCAAAAGGTAGGCTCAGTGGTACTTCTTATTAAGTAACAAAAAAATTTTGAAACCCTAGCCAATTAATAGTAGAATAAGGTAAAACTGAAAACATATACCTCAAAGAAGATGAAATCCTTCAATAGTCTCAAAATATTGCCTCAATTCTTCAAAAATTCCGACGTTAGTGGTGGTGACAGCGTTCGTGGCCAGTGCTGGTGGGAGAATTTCATGGTGGTGATGTAGTTCGTGGCCGGTGCGTGGTGGGAGAATGTCGTGGTGGTGATGGATTTCATGGCCAGACGGTGGTGTTTAGAGATGAATAGCCGTGATGTTAATCTGAGAGAAGAGAGAAAGAAGGCTGGTGGGTTTTGATATATATTAGGTAAAAATGGGTCTTGGATATATGACACACATATATGACACACAAACTTATTTTTTCAATTTATGACACCTTTTTAATGACACACAAAAATGAGTGTCATAAATCTTCTAATTTTCAAAACTTATGACATCATTTTAATGACTAGCACAATTGCGCGTCATAAATCGACGTGTGTCATTGTTCGCATGTCATGCAAGCCCTTTTTTCTAGTAGTGTTGGACAGCTTACTGTCACAGTATAGACAAATGATTATAAAATATGAAACAATTCTTAAAAATTATAAAAATAAACTCCAGTAAATTAAATCAATGTGTTAAAAACAACTTTCATTAAGAAAGTTTGGTCAAATTCAGACCCAAGATTGACTAAAACTGCCATCCTTCTAAAAGGGTATAAATCCGCGAACTAATTTTAATTTCACTACTATGGAGTCATAAAAATGAACTAAAATGGAAATAAAACGTTATTAGAACCACAAATCAATAAGTTTAGTCATAGGTTGTGGTCTTGCACCATTTCAATTTGTTATGATAAAGTTATGGCTCAACCTTTGTTGGCCAAGAATTTTGTCAACTCTGAATAATTACAATTTTTAATGTCCTTTACATTTTAAAATGGTTTTTGATGGAAATAAATTATAAGACATTGATGGCGTGATGAATACATAATATAAAGAATTTTTGTATCATCAAACCCTTATAGTTATTGTATCAAAGAAAATCAAAATAAAACATAAAGTTACAAGGAATGTAAGGAACTTTGTTAAGGTGTGACCATTGAAGATTATCTTCCAACCTTTAGTTCTTTGTCTCCTCCATAATACACACCATGGTGTATAGATTATGTGGGATCCTTGACATGAATATATGATGGCTTTGCAACCATGTAAATGAAGAAGATGACAAGAATAAAATAAATATTAAAGATAGTACAACTAGTGTTACACAACAACTTGATTATCTTAATTTTTGACAAAATAGTAACAATAAGAAAAATGAAGAAGATGGAGATGAGAAAGGAAGAGCGGAGAAGATAAATTTTTCTTTGAATTTCAAAGAAGAATAATGGTACAAAAGAAAAAGAGGAGATGATAGTATCATATAAATAACAAGATTTGGAGGGACTAACTTAGGAAAGTTTGTTTTTGTAAAAAGTTGTAAAACATGGAGAAGGGGAAGGGGGTGGGGTGAACGGTTTTGGGGGTGATTTGGGTTGTATTATATTGTATTTTTAAGATATGAGAGAAACATTTGTTACAATAATTAATTAGATATAGTACTTAGGCCAGTTACATGTATAAAGGTCCATTTAATAATTTATTGTGTTATAAAATGAATGAAACGAACTTATGAGTTATAACTTATTATGTATAGGCAAAATACATATATATAACTTATTAGGGACTCCAAATATCAAGTTAGGTTATACGAGTTTCTAAACGCTTTAAATACGTAACACGGTATAAGTAACGATGTGAGGTGACGATTTTCGATTCATCAAGACTTATGAATATTTTAGCATAGAAGGTATGATAAAACTAATAACATGATTAAAACATAGACATACAACATTTTATTGATTATAAATGTTTGAAATCACATTTAAAACATTAACGGGTCGGGTCTCGGGTTTAAAAATTAACGAATATTGCAGTTTCTGACAATATTGTAATGAACAGAGAGTGTGAAGAATTTATTTCGCATGAATGTGGTGCTTAATTACTGCTTTATCACTAACCCTAAAGCAATGGAATCTTAGTAAAGCTCAAGAGTCGCCGATATAATTGCTTACGATGCCTATATATTAAGTGTGACTTGTCTTTGAGATATTTGAAGTTAAGCTAGATCGTAAGTCACTACCTCAAACATCCTAAGGCCTATCTTTGAGATTTAAATTTAAGGTAGATACTAAGGGTATGTGTAGTGGGCGATATGTATGGACGATTTTTTGCTTGGCACCCCCCCCCCCCCACGGCGACAAACGTGGCGATAGGGGGGTGATAGGCTTTCGTCGCCCATGTAATGAATATAATAATAATTTAAAAAATGGACCGTCGGGAACGGTCAATAGAATTAAAAAAATTAATATAAATACCAAACAAATTCAACCATTTTCACCATTTCATATACAAACTCAAATATAAATATCAAACCAATTCAACCATTATCACCATTTCATACTTCTTCACCATTTCATTAAATACTTTTTCAAAATGGATTCCCCGAACTCTTCCGACATTTGGGATCAACTAATTGAGGATACTCAGAATATTCATCAAATGCGCCAACTAGCGTTGGAGGAGGGGGAAGAGGTCATGAGCGCAATGCGAGCCGTCGCCAATAAGATAGCGTCTGACTCTACTAATTCTTCGCCGCATCGTAGGAGATCGTATATCCTTCGAGATCGCCTATATGCGAATGATCGTTTTATGAAGGACTATTTCAACGACATACCTAGATTCGACGTTACTTTTCAACGTCGTTTTCGGATGTCTAGACGTTTATATCTGCGCATCACGAGAGATTTGGAGCAGGAGTATACGCATTTTCAACAAAATCCCGACGTAAGAAGATATTAAGGATTCACCGCCATCCAAAAGTTACTTCGACTCTACGCATCCTCGCATTAACGACGAGTATTTAAAGATGGTTGAGAAAACGACGCAAGACTCGTTGGAGAATTTTTGAATTGGTAAAATTTAAATTGTTTAAACGTATTGTGTTAAATAGTTTATATTAATTATTGTTTAATTTAAATATTTTTTAATAATTTATTTCAATAGGAATAATACAATTATACGGTGGTCGTTATCTGAGGATTCCAACTTCAAACGACCTAACTCGCATATACGATGTACACGAAAACAAACATTCTTTTCCTGGCATGATCGGGAGTATAGATTGCATGCATTGGGAGTGGGCCAACTGTCCAACCGCATGGCGAGGTCAATACACTCGTGGTGACCATGGAGTACCAACGATTAGTCTTCAAGTCATTTGTTCACACGACCTTTGGATTTGGTCAGCATACTTCGGCTCCGTCGGGTCGAACAATGACATAAACGTTCTCAACGCTTCGCTAGTTCTAGAGTATTACATCAGCCGTAGCATACCAGTCTTACCATTTTATGCTAACGGTTATACTATCGTCACATATACTATTTGGGAGATGGGATATATCCGGAGTACTCGATCATCGTCAAAATGTTTCAAGACCCGATCGAAGAAAAAGGAGAATACTTTAAGAAAAAGCAAGAGTCTATGAGGAAGGATATTGAAAGGTGTTTCAGGGTCCTTAAAAAGCGTTGGCATTATGTGAACAACCCATGTCTTGTTTGGTCGATGGCAAAAATGAGTGATGCCATGTATACGTGTATCATATTGCATAATATGATTTCAGAAGAAAATGCAGAGCAATATGACAACACTATATACCAGGGATCATTCCAGAACAATTCCCTGGCCCAACGAAGAACAACGAACGCGAAACATTCACGAGCTCACATCAAGAGAGATACATAGCCAACCTAAGGGGCTGTTTGGTTCATTCAGATCTGAATGAGTATCTGTCCCATTCAGTAACAACAGTAAGTCTGAATAATTCAGACCTAATTTTAACCATTCAGATGTTTTTTTGTTTGGAACCAAACAGTCTGAAGTCTGAATGAATTAGATATTTACATCTGAATGGTTCCATTTGGATGTAAACAAACAACCCCCAAGGCGGATTTGGTTCAAAACGTTTGGGATAATCGTCCCGTTTAAATTGAAGACGAAGACGAGGAGGTTGAAGACGAATATGACGAATAAATTATTATTTTATATATATTTTATATTTTATTTTTTGGTTTGCTTTTTATTTTGATTATAATTTATTTTTATTTATTTAATAAATTTTAATAACTTAATGGTTTTTATATTTGTTTAATTTAATTAACTATAAAAGGTAAATATTAAAAAAAAGGTGACGTGATAGTGAGGGGCTAAAACACCATTACTCCTTAAAAACAAAAACTCATAATTTACTGATTGTGTGTCATGAGTCGGAATGGAATTCACCCAAATTTATAGTCCATCAACTAAACATAGCCTAAGTTCCTACCAGAAACGACAATAAAGTAAATGCAAACCAGTTTTGTAAAGAAGATAATATCACCTCAAATATACTAATTTTATAATCAAATATATCCGCATTAACATATAGTAAATCCTTAAAACCTTTATAAATTATTAATGTTGGGATCGAAATATATTATTAATTTAATAAGATATTATTATATCGATAAATTAATAGTTTATTAATATAAAGAACTTTTACGTATGTAATTTAAATTTTCAAGTGCAATGAATGTTCACAAATTAATTGACTTTGTCAAGTTCATTGTTTTTGAATAGGTTAAAGGTTTGTTCATGATACGAGAAAATAAATTACAAAAACAAATTTTAAGAAAACAACTCTTCACAACTATTTGTTGCAATAGGAGAAGACAATGTCCCAACTAGTAATTGCAATGAAAAGATTTAAAGATGAACTCAATTTAGGTTTGAAGTTCAACAAAAAACAAGTGGCTTCAAAAAAGTTATTATCTTTCGATTGGTGGTTCAATTTTGCACCGGTCTAAAGTTAGAACTAAACAAATTATTAATTTTATCGAGGTTATTAATTTATTAAGTATTAATTTATAGAGGTTATACTGTAATTTAAATAAAATTATAATAGTTTGCTTAGTATTTACATTTCACTTGAAAACGAAAAGTGATAAAAAGGGGGCAATATGAGAGTTAAAAAAATTAAAGAAAAATCATAAAGCCGGAGAAATTAACATCCTAATCACGACCATGAAATTGACATATGACAATCAAATGAAAACCACTCCCTAACTTAGAACCTATAAAAACTAATTTTGACCAATAACAATTGTTATATTTGTTTTATTTTTATTTTGGTTGTAAGGGTATTTTCATAACTTTTAATTTTGTATTATAATTCATTTTAATGCCATCCCATTTTTTCCTTAATTGTTTTTTGTTTTAAATTATTTGTAGATTTATTCTGACAAACTCTCAATTCAACAATTGATTTCACTCCATTTTTTTTGTTCGGCCTCATAAGATAGATTCAGACGAAAACGCAACATAAGGAAAATTCATTCTATGATGTAACATGATTGATCAACCGGCTTAACTGCATCTATCTTCATCATCTTAACCGGTAAAATTTTTAATTAAATTTCGTACTATTTCTTATTTGAATTTGGTACCGATTTATGCTCATTTAGATTTCTTATTTGTGTTCTGAATGTTTGAGTAAGAAGACGCATTTTGAATTAATCTCGCTGTAATTTTGAATTGATCTCACTATAATTCATAGCAAAAGCAAAAGGAGTTTGATTCCTAACAAATTCATAATTAGGATTTTTGTTTTAAATTAAAATTCAATATTTGGCAGGAGTCTATGAATTCATTCCCACCATTCTTAATTCATCCAAGGTATGTACATGTTTTATAATTTCATTTTCTTTTTATTAATCTTTATTATTGATTTTTATTTGGCAAACTCAAATCTATTGAAGAAAGCTGGAATTCAAGACAAAGGCTTTCAAGCAATATTTTAGGGTAATTCAAATCTTGATTTTTACTAGTCTTGTGTTGTTAATGACAAAATTGATTTACATATATGACAAATTTTGTTCATTCTTGGTTGAGAAGCTTAGCAAATGTTTCAGGTATATTCAAGAACACGAAGAACATGATATCGAAGGACTACGACGAACAAAGAATAGGTACATATATGTAATTTTATATTTACATATGTGTAATTAGGTGATTACAAATATGGAATATTTCTGATTCGTTTCTTTTACTTCTTTTTTTATGTATTGTTATTTCATATATACATTAACTAGTTTTAGAACCCATGTAACATACGGGATTATACAAATTATAAAATTACAAGTAAAGAAAATAGTTACATAACGTATATGAAAAAATGTATTACATCTATGCTTGTATCTATACTATAAGTATATAAATTGATTTTATTTATATCACAAAATAATTTTTTTAAATGAACTAAATGCTCGTGCAAAAACGTACCAGAGAACGCTCCTTTTATTGAAACTTTCATTGTCAGTATCATATATGTATACTTGAAAAAATTTAGGAAGAAGACTTCTCATACAATAGTAGTTCTAACCACTCAACCTAAATACTGAATAAGTGTTACCTTTATTGATGTATTTATCAATTTACAACTCATAGAAGGGAAGGATAACATTAAATTATATCGACAAATGTTCTTCAAAAACTATGTTTTTCTGAGCTAAACCATGAAATAAGTTTCACAACATAAAAATTAATATGTTAACCTATTAAATTTTGTTAATAATTTGCTTCATTTGAGCATTGCATGGCATGCTTCCCATACAACGTTTGGATCAAGGAAAAATTAATACTGACACAAATGGTTCAAATTTGATACAAGTTAGAAGCATTGATAGCAATGGGATGGCATGTCGTAAGTGTTCACTATATATTCTTAAATTTTAATAGTCGAGGGAAAAATACCTAATTTACCAAATCCCGAACCTTTTGATTATTTTTTTTCCAAAAATGTCATTGAAAATAAATTTGAAACCCAAATCATGTTTAAATTCTAATTTTCATCTGTTTGATATTTCAAGTCAACACTTTGAACCCGTAACAAATTTGACGATAAATCTATTTGCGTTTTCAAACTTTTAAAAATACTTAGATTTCTCATTTTTGACCCAAATGTAATTAACTTGTACCAAACAATCTATTTACCAATTTTTTATTATAAAAACTAAATTTAAGTTCCACAAAACCCGAAAAAATCCTTCATAAAAAAACCAAGAAATTAAATATGATAAACTTTGTAATATATGAAAGTGATTGGTATATATTTACTAAATTAACCGAAAAATAAATTGATAGATTTAAAGCATATATTTATAACTTATAAATTTATATGACAATTTACAATAATAATAATAATAATAATAGATAAATGGATCGATTTTTAAAAATGGATCAACTTTAAAGCATAGATTTATGATTTAATAATTTAAAAAATTACTTTTAAAATGAAAGCATGTTCAAGTTTTTGTTTTTTCTTTATAATTTTTAAAAATATACATAGTAAAATATGTTAATGATATATAACATTTGAGATTATATATATTCTTTTCAGTCTTAACAAACATGGTTTGTTGTTAATTTTTGGATTTCACCAAGTATTTTGAAATATATAGTAAAATAATATGTTAATATTTAGGTTTACAAAATTATAAAAGTGTATAAATATAATATAAATAAAATGTAAAACAAAAGTGAATATGGACATGTATTAGAGTCAATCAAGATCTTAGTTTTGGAGGGAAAAAATTATAAGGTTTAATCATAAACTGACACATGTCACAATTATTTTACTTTATTAGAATATGTAGATACATATACGCAAGTTAACCATTACAAATATGTGTAACAAGATGGCAAGATTTGTATTCCTTTTTTTATCTTGTTTTTCAACATACACATATGTATCCTCGCAGATACGTATATGTATCCCAACTGAATACATATATGTATCCTAGCATAATACATATGCGTATCTTAGTTGGCCTCAAAATTCTTCATCATCGTTTCTTAAAGGTTAATTTGATCCAAGTTTTTCAACTTCAAAATCTTGATTATAGTGAAAATAAAAAGAAAACATATTTTTTCAACAATAGTTTAAGAGAGAGAATAGAAGAAAGAGAAAACAGGAGAGAAAAGAGTGAATGTAGGAGTATTAGCATTGATCTAAGAGATCAATGGTCTAGATCTTTTTAAGTGGTTTTTAAGAAAACCATGGTTTTCATTTAAACCATCCCCTATATATACATGTATGTATATATACTAGTAGGTACCCGCGTGATGCGGAAGCAGCGACAGTTTCCCAGACCGAAGATTCTTTGTTGTGTAAGAGTGGTAATTGTTCAATTTTAACAAGATTTTTTTTGTTATCCTTATTCATAAATTACACACTAGCATGGACCAAATTGTGGTTTTGTTGAATTAGTTGATTCTCCCATATGCAAAAGATCTATTGACATCATTCTCGGCTTTTCACGAGCCATCAACAATCGTGAAGAATTGGCTCGAATTGTTGCTAATCAAAATAAGATATTGAAGTTTATTTTAGGCTATACGGTTTTTGTTTTTTCACATATTTGTCACCAACTGACCCTAAACGTTTATCAGAGAATGATGTAAAACACATTTTTGTTCTACATTTTTAATGAAATGTAGCCACTGTTTAGACATTATGTTAGTATTCCTTTTGAATTTATGTAGCAATTTGTTGTATTACTAAAGAGGTAGGTCCCAGCAGAGCCCAGTTGGACCCGCAAGACTCACCTTGAAGAGGGACGTCTGCGCAACGACCAACTGCTTCCGCAGGACCCACCATGCTCAGAGATGAAGACCTTACGCGCAGTACGCCAGCTGTTCCCGCAGGGAAAGCCTCCCAATGGTGAAGTACCCCGCTTGTTCCCGCAGTTGCGGATACAAGCCATCAGGGAAGGCTACCCGCACTGATAGCAAGGCTACACGCACAAGGCACTAACTCTTGATACTTCAGTAATGTCACCTGAAGGAATGAGCAAGGCGGGAATACTCCCGCCCAAATGAGCCAGTCCGTATGCTTCTGGAAGATCTTTTGTACTATACCTGCCAAGGTATGGGCAAAACAGACGATCTGACCAAAACAGCCCATGAACCAATCACAGGGTGACAGCTCACCGACAACAGTACGAGGAGGAGCACCCTCTAGTACTGTTTGTCACTATTAGCCGCTGCCTACTCACCAACCCTTACTATGGGACGTGCGTAGCCTACAGTTGGTGGAACAGTGCATAGCCGGCAGGAAAGGAACAGTATACAGCCGGCCTTGTCACTATCGGCCGCAGCCTATCCACCAACCAGCATGGCTTGTGCGTAGCCCACTGTTGGTAGAACAGGAATACTATTCAGCCGGCTGTACCTTCTTGGAAACCTACCTTCGGCTATAAATACTCCAACACCTTGGAATGGTAAGGACATCATCTGATATCTCATTATCTTATCTTCTCTAGCAATCTCTTAATATACACTTATATTCAGAGCAATCTAGTCTGATTCTCACGCCGGAGGGTGGTCACAAGGAGGAACCCCCCCTTCTCAGTGACGAGCTTACGGTGTCTGTTTTGCAGGTCACCTGAAGAACAACTTTCTTTGCTGGACCTCATCCTCGTGGGAAACATCTATATAACCCCCAGATTATCCGTAATCTGCCCGGGGTCACTTAGTGTTTCTTCATTGGCGCCATTCGTGCATAAAAGCTAGAACTAATTCTTAGTTTTTTCAAAATTTCTGAAGAAATGGTTAATGTTACTCCGGTCCCAAAGCCAGTAAGTGACCAAGAAACCCCAGTAACCACAACCCCAGCAACTGGGGGGACCACCGGCGGTTATACAAATTTTACGAACACTACCCCGGTTACCCAAGCCGGGACAAGTGCAGTAAACAATATTTCACTGGGGTTCACTGATGCCCAGTTGGAGAAACGGACGAGGGTCCCTCGCCAAACACTCGATCAAGTTAAGGCGTGGGCCGAAGCACGTCAGAAAGAGTTCCAAGCTGAGTTGGATGAACGCTTGCGTTCACTTCAACAGGCTGACGAATTCGGCAGTACTCGCCAACATCTCAACATGAACAGTGAGTGCGAGTACTCGGACGATGAGCGGGAAGAATCTGATACCGACGCAAACCCTCGCCATAAGGCAAAAGGGAAGCGTAAGGAAACGGACTTCCAACCGACAAGGAATTTTGGAGAAACCTTTAAACCAACGAACGCGGGGAGAAACCCACGTGACTTCTCCAAAACCTTTAGACCAACTGCTGCAAATGCAGGAAAGTCCAAGTTTGCAAGGGACATTGCGGAAGCAATCGCCCCGAGAAGTGCCAAACAAATGTCCAACATCGGCACTTATGATGGTCTATCCGACCCAGACGACCACTTGAACAGATTCATTGCGGGGGCAACCGTCAGTAACTGGACGGAACCCACGTGGTGTTATATGTTCCAGATGACTCTGGTTGGAGCGGCCAGGGCATGGTTCGATCGTTTACCGGTCCACCACATCTATGATTGGGCGGACTTTCAGAACAAGTTCAGCCAACACTTCAGCCAACAGAGGAAATATACTGAAGAACAGTGGACGATCGTCAACTGCGTTAGAGAGGAGGATGAATCTTTACTAGACTTCATCATTCGCTTCAACTCCAAAAAGCTGAGTCTGGGCAACATAAGTGAAGATCTTGTTCGCGCCGCTTTCATCCAGGGCGCCGAATACCCAGAGCTTATCCGCACATTGACGGGTAAGGACGGCATGCCATCCACATGGGATGCCATCATGATGGCGGCCAAGCGCTTTGCCGAGACGGAGAAGCAACTGGGAAGGGATCTTCCCCAGAGTACACACCTCTACACGCAAAGGACTAGAGAAAACAATGTTCGGATCGCCCGGCAGAACAAAAAGAGGAAGCTAGGTATTTGGCAGTCAAGGGTAAACTTTGACACCTCATCCAGCTCTCGCCCTCTTGTTGGCGGAAGGGATAACACACACCCTTCAAGCCGAAAACACCAGTGGACGCCACTCACCAAAAGCGTCACGGAGATATTTGCCACCGAAAAACTACCATGGCCAAAAGCTCCAATGATCCGGCAGCGACCTAATGCGGATCAAAGCAAATCCTGTGACTTCCACGGGACAAAAGGTCATAGTACGGAGGAGTGTACATCCTTGAAGGATATTGTTGAAACATTCGTCAAGGATGGAAGACTTGCACACCTTGTGGCATCAATCAAGAAGGGAGGAAGGAATGATAACCGGTACAGAGGCAACGGACGAAAGCCCGTTGACATCAGCATCAACATGGTTCATGGCAACATCAGAGGAAGAAAAAGGCGAGCGACAGAACCATGACCGTGGAAGGAAGCTGAGGTACGCTTCCCGCGAGTGCCGGGAGGACCCAGCAAAGAAGGCCCTATCGTCATCAAAAGCCAGCTGGGGCACTACATCACTTCTCGCACTCTTGCTGACAACGGCGCCTCGTCAACGGTGATGTACAGGCAGTTCTTCGACAAGCTAGATGACGAAGACAAGGAACGCCTGGAAACGGTCTACGCCTCGATGGAAGGGTTCGACGGCATCACAAACACCCCCTTGGGAATCCTATCTTTCCCCGTCACTCTTACGGACGGGAATCACTCACGCACAGAAGATGTGGATTTTGTCGTGATGAGGAAGCCACACCACACATACGACATTCTCTTCGGAAGAGACGGGATGGCAAGATTCAACGCCGTGGTATCTTCAGTCCACGGCATGATGGGATGGCCAACAGCTGAGGGTGTAGCGATGATCACCGGCATTCCCCAGGTATGCATCGCATCTGTCTCATCTAAACCCAAACCAAAGATGGCTAAACCAACCATCACCGAACCGGAAAGATGGGCCTTCAATGGCAAATACCCTGACCAGGCCGTTACCATTGGCCCAACAGTTGTTGATCCCACATGCACCTTACTCAAACGCTTACTACAGAAAAACGCTGACATCTTCGCGTGGACACCAGCTGACATGACTGGTGTACCCCGAAGTAAGGCAGAGCATAAGCTCAAGTGCGATCCGGCTGTTACGCCAGTCGTACAAAAGCGCAGAGTAATGGGGCCAGAACAAACTAACGCGTGTAGAACCCAAGTCAAGGAACTCCTTGACGCAGGCATCGTACGCGTTAGCAGATATCAAACATGGGTTGCAAATCCCGTTATGGTACCGAAGAATAACAAACAATGGCGCATGTGCATAGATTTCAAGGACTTAAACAAAGCATGCCCCAAAGATTGTTATCCGTTACCCGAAATTGATCTTAAGGTGGATTCGTTAGCACCGTTTCACCTTAAATGCTTCCTGGATGCGTATAAGGGGTACCATCAAATCCACATGGCCGTTGATGATCAGGACAAAACCGCTTTTCGGACGCCCGATGGCACATTTTGTTATCAAATGATGCCATTTGGACTTAAGAATGCCGGGTCCACATACCAACGCCTGATGGACAACCAGTTTCATGCCCAAATTGGGAGGAACTTGGAAGTCTACATGGATGACTTGGTCATCAAAAGCCCTGACGCAGAAGCGATGTTGAAAGACATCGAAAAAACTTTCAACACGCTCAGGAAGATAAACATGAAGCTCAACCCGAGCAAGTGTGCCTTTGGAATTGAAGAAGGGAAGTTCTTGGGGGTCATCGTCACTAAAGATGGCTTCAGAGCGAACCCTGAAAAGGTCGAAGCCATTATCAAAATGGAATCACCTACTACCATCAAACAGGCTCAGACACTGAATGGACGACTAGTCGCACTTAATCGCTTTTTGGCAAACCAACCGGATAATTCGTTTCATTTCGTGTCAACGTTGAGAAACTGTTTAAAGAAAACGCACTTCCGCTGGACACCAGAAGCGGAAGCAGCTTTTCAGGAGATTCGGTCACGCTTGATCGAACTCCCAACGCTCACAGCACCAAAAGCGGGGGAGGAGTTAATCTTATACCTTTCCGCAACAGATAGAGCAACCGGGGTGGTCCTGCTAGTTGAACGGAAAGGCATCCAGATGCCAATCTATTATATCAGCCGTATCCTAACAGACGTAGAAACCCGGTACTCTACCCTCGAAAAATTAGTCTTAGCACTTATACACGCTTCACGCAGGTTAAGACGATATTTCCAGGGTCACCCAATCACCATTCTCTCAAACTTCAAACTTGCAAACGTTCTACGCAAACCAGAGTTATCGGGACGCCTAGCCAAATGGGCAATTGAGTTGGGGGAATACGCGATAAAGTATAAGCCAAGACCAGCCATAAAAGGCCAGGTTTTGGCCGACTTTATTGCGGAAGTGCCTGCATCGCGGGAAAAAGAGTGCCAGGAAGAGGCTCAACCCTCTCCAGCACAGGACATCAATGATGTCTGGCGACTCTACACTGATGGAGCAGCCGGTAACGAGGGTTCAGGCGCAGGGATGAAACTAACCAACCCAGCAGGCCAAGAATACACTTACGCTATTCGACTGGATTTTCCAAGTACGAATAACGAAGCCGAGTATGAAGCATTCTTGGCTGGGCTGAGAATTGCGCGTAAGATGGGAGTGAAACACTTGGAAGCCCACGTGGATTCCATGTTAGTAGCCAACCAAATCAACGGGACGTACACGGCCGTGAACGACACAATGGCCCTGTACCTCGCACAAGCAAAAACCCTTATGCGCGATTTTAACGATTGCAAAGTCATACACGTCAAGCGTAGTGAAAACAAATCTGCGGATGCGTTAAGCAAGCTTGCATCATTAGCCTTCACCCACTTGGGAAAGGACATCCGCATTGAACTCCTCGAGGCACCTTCAGTCCCGCACAAGGAAATTTGTGTCATCCAAACCGGCACAGAAACGTGGATGACACCAATAATAAAATACCTTGCGGCAGGTACACTACCAGAGTCAAAAACACAGGCAACAAAACTACGCTGTAAAGCACTGAATTATCAACTCATCGATGACATCCTTTACAGACGTAACTTTCTTGGCCCACTCTTAAGATGTGTGGACAACCAAGATGCTGACTACCTCCTAAGGGAAGTACACGAAGGCATCTGTGGAGTACACGCAGGTCCACGCGCTGTTGTAGCTAAGCTAAACAACGCGGGATACTTTTGGCCGGGGATGCATACGGATGCGCTGGCATACATCAGAAAGTGCAGGTCTTGTCAGCTCTACGCACCCAACACGCATCGCCCGAAGAATGAACTTGTTCCAGTCACCTCTTCCTGGCCATTTCAGAAGTGGGCCATCGATGTGACAGGCCCATTTCCTACAGCAGCAGGAAATGTTCAGTTCCTAGTGGTAGCCATCGACTACTTCACCAAGTGGATAGAAGCAAAACCCTTAGCCCAAACAACCGCGAAACATATCAAAAAATTTATTTGGGAATTTATTATTTGTCATTTTGGACTTCCACAGAATTTGGTGAGCGATAACGGCATCAACTTTGCTGACAAGAAGCTACAAAAGTGGCTGGAAGAACTTCAAATCACCCACACTTTTACCTCAGTGGCGCACCCGCAAGGTAATGGTGAGGTAGAAAGAGCAAATAAGAGCATCGTCGAAGGCATAAAGAAAAGACTCTTGGAACACAGATCCCGCTGGGTGGACGAGCTTCCGCACGTCCTTTGGGCAAACAGAACACTAAAAAAGGCCAGTACGGGAGAAACCCCGTTCAGTCTCACTTATGGCACTGAAGCCATGGTCCCGGTCGAAATTGGTTTACCCTCACCAAGGGTCTTGATTCAGCCAGAAGACAATGATGTGGAAAGACGGTTAGACCTTATGCTAACCGAGGAACGCAGAGACTTAGCCGCAGTGCGTGAAGAGAACTACAAGCGACAAATGCAAAAGTACTACAACACGCGGGTAAAACTCTGCAACTTCAATGTAGGAGACTACATACTGCGTAACAACGAGGCTTCGAACCAACAACGCCCAGGAAAACTGGCCCCGGTCTGGGAAGGGCCATACATTATCAAAGAAGTTTTGGGAAAGGGCGCATATCGGCTCGAAAGGCTCGATGGCACTCCCATCCCAAGAACATGGAATGGAGCTCAATTACGCAAATGTTATATGTAGATCAATTCCAAACTTGTAAAGAAAAGGCCTATAGCCACTTCTAATGGAAATGATTCTCCTTTCACAATGTGTTGATAGCCTTACCTTTATACTTATGAACTTCCCAAACTGATGTGCCGGTATTCAACGCATAAATATGGGAAGAAGTAAGTCGTTACGTGTGGAAGGCGGCAAAACCCGCATAAACACAAAACGGTAAAAATTTCAAAAGGAAAACCTTCACGCAGGTCAGTCATAGGTAAACTTTGGTTATCCCACTAAATGAAAGTGCCGGTCCTAACCGCACAAATCATGATAGAGGAAACTGAACTAACCCATTGACAACCGCGCGCCGAACGGTTAACTTATTCAAAATGCTTAGAAAATTTCTAACAGAAGAATGAGGAAAACCTCCACGCAGGTCAGATGTAGGCAAAGTTTAGCCATCCTACTAAGTGCAAGTGACGGTCTTACCCGCACAATCACGAATGAGGAAGCAAAACTTCAACCTATTATCTACCACGTTCAAAGGTTAACTTATTCTAAACACTTAGAAAATTTCAAAGGAAAAGATGAGGAAAACTTCCACGCAGGTCAGATATAAGTAAAGTTAAGCCATCCTAAGTGTAAGTGACGGTCATACCCGCACAATCATGAAAGAGGAAGCATAAACTTATAATCTGCCACGTTAAAAAGTTAACTTATCTAAGTACTAAAGAAATTGCTAAGTTAAATCAAAACATGCGTAAAATAAACAAGGCAAGGAATTAACACATAATCTTTATTCCATCAAAATTCAAATATTACAAAGACTGCTGGGTGCATACCCGCATACAAAAGAAGCTATACAAAAATAAAAATCTACTTTAATGGTGGAAAGGGATCTTCAGGATCAAGCTTCAGGACCACTTCCACTTGGACCCGCACCATCAGTAGAGCGTGGCGGTTCAAGGAAAGCTTTAAGGATAGCTAGCCCATCATCAGCAGCAGCAACTTCGTTCACCTACTCCACCACCGGATGCGGGAAGGCGGCATACTGGTTCACTGCTTGGTCATAAACAGCTTCAGTATCCACATCATACAAAGGGAAGTTGGATGGCGGGATGCCTTTCTCAACGAACCCTAGACCAAGCAGGAAGCCGGCCTTTTCCCCATCCTCATGAGAAGCGTTGAGGGCTGCGCTCATGGCATCGTCGTATGATGTGTCCGTGAAGACTCGATGCACAACCTACAAGAAAAAATACAAGTGTCAAAACCTTTTCTATGTGCAAAAAAAAGTGTAAAGATATGAAATTACGCATACCTGAGACAACGCTTCTCGAAGAAGCCATTCCTTGGTAACCAGAGCTTCCTGGAGGGCAGCTTGAGCTTGGTTACGGGCGCGTTCGGCTTCACTTTTGTTGAGGTTGGCAAGCAACACTTCTTTAGCCGCAGCCTCTTCAACGCCCTTTAGCTTCCGCTCATTGTGGTCAAGCACCCCCCTCTGGTCCAGGATCTCTTGGAGCTTCTTGGCGTCTTCCATCGCCAAGGCATCATGAGCCTGTTGGAGCGCCTCTAGTTTGGCTTTAAGTTCCTCATTCTCGAGGCGTAGAGGCTCAGCAACAGCTTCAGCCTTGGTGGCCCTTTCAGTTGCGTTCCGAGCAGTTTCCTTAGCCAGCCGAAGCTGTTCGTTAACAGCTTGGGCAGCCTTGGAACGGGCCTCGAGACGGGCCTGAACTTCAACTTCAAGGGCCTTAAAGGCCTTCTCCTTCTCCGCAGCAACGGCGGAGAGCCTCCTATTCTCCTCCCGGACAGCCCGCGCCTGAGCTACTTCTTGGATACGAGCTGCTTTTAACTTGTCGTTTTCACGACAAAGCAGCTCGACGCGCGGCTGCATCCGGGCCAGGAGAACCCGAAGCTCATTGGTTAGCCTACCCTCCTGGTAGCTAGCCATGGTTTCCCCCAACGCACCACTGGGAGCTGCGTGACGAGCCCACTCCACGCACTCCACAGGCGTGCGAAGGGTTGTTCCTCGGCGGATGTTCCATCGTGGAACATACACTTCATTGGAATCCGACACTGCAAAAAACAAAAAGCAGTTAGGAAAAGATGATATAAAAAAAAAGGGCCAAAAGAACCCTACGCACCTGTAGGGTCGACAACAGGCCGATAGCCGCCAAACCCATCACCTGAACCCAAGGGAAATCCGTCCAAGAGGTCAGGCAGATGGGAAGGTGGCAGAGGTTGGCGAGAAGCCCCAAGCATACCTGAAGGATCGGCCGTCGTTCCCGATGACGGAGGAGGCATGGTGAAGGCCGCCGCGGTAGTAGAAACCAACGGAGGTGAACTCACCGTAGGTGAACTCACAACCGTGGTCGCCGCTGTGGAGGAGTCCGCAGAAAAAGTCACCGCCGGCTCAGTGAAAGATTCAGTAAATATGGCACTGACAGCCGGCGGTGATGTCATCACAGTTGGAACAGTTGGCTCAACTGGGTGAGCAACTGAACCAACTGAAGCAGGCGCAGCCGCCTGGGTCGTCGCCTCAGGTAGGCTGACCAAGCCAACCGTCATGGGTCCGGAGGTACTCCTCCCCGCTCCACCTGGAATGCGGTAGCATCCACGCCTGCACAAAGAAGTATTAATGATGGAAAGCTATGAAGTTAAAAATAAAGGAAGTTTGTACTTACGGGTTTTCTTGAGCCTAAAAGTGCGAACAGGCGGGGACGAACCCGATGGAGCCGGCCTCTTTACGCCGCTCACCGTCGTCATCCTGGGCTCTCCGGAGGTGACAGTCGTCGCAGCCTCCGGAGCAGTGGTCTTATCACCACCAGGGTTCACCGCCACCTCCTCGCTCTCGGTCTCTGAATCAGACCGAGGC
Source organism: Bidens hawaiensis (assembly GCF_021521415.1). Lineage (NCBI taxonomy): Eukaryota > Viridiplantae > Streptophyta > Magnoliopsida > Asterales > Asteraceae > Bidens > Bidens hawaiensis. Next base: position 45,923 of record NW_027505858.1, read on the forward strand.
ACCGGATCGGCAGTGGAGGCCACCTTCGCCTTCCCCTTCCCGCCGGCAGCCTTCTTTTTCCGCACCAACGGAGGACCATCTGCGGATTCCTCATCAGAACACAAGATTAGAGGAATTCCAGCAGAGGTTTCAGCATTGAGGGGTCGAGGGTTGAATAACTCCTTACCTGGCCGCCTAGCGCTCAGGATCTCGTGGCCTGGCGGGTAGACCTCCACGAACTGATCCGCCGTCTGTTCAAGGATGGGCAACTCGTTCTCATCTAGAGCACGAGTACCCATCCGAGCGGGACTATCAGCCTCCCGCGGATGCAGGAGCGACTGCAAGTCGTTCCCCTCTGAAATAAAAGAAACAAACAGTTAGAAGACAAACCTATATAAACAAAGAAGAAAAAGCATACCGTAAGGAACAGAGTTCAAACCGTATTCGAGGACGATGGGAACCTGTGACGCCTCCTTCCACACCCGGCTCATCCCAAGCATCACCATCCCAGACTCCGCAAAGCGGTATACCGGAGTCTGGACCCGGGAGATCTTAGCGAACCACTCCGCCTCCTGGTAGTTGACGGCGTGAAGGGCGGGGAGTGCTCTCCCATTCTTAAAGGTCATCGCAAGGGGGATGACGCGAGCGGAGATATAAAAAAACTCACGCTTCCACGACCGAAGACTGCGCTCGGTAGCGCAGATCTTCAACCACTTGATCCGATTGACCAAAGTGTACCACCCCTGGATGCAACTCCAAGAGTAGAAGGTCATCAACCGGTCAGCATGGGGCTCCACGCCCAGAATGAGGCACACCCACTTAAAGTGGCGGATCTTGGCGATCGCCATCGGGTGTACCTCCGTCAGATGCACGCCGTGCCTCTCCAAGAAACGGTATACAAACTTCGTCAATGGAAACCTGAGATTCCCATAAACGAAGAATACAGCGTACACCCCTATCTTGCCCTGGGGGCATCGTACACCGTCTGGTGTGGCTCCGGAAACTCAGGCTCGAACGACTCGAGCATGAACTTCCGGACGACGTACCGATACAGGTCGGCCGGAAGAGCACACTGGCACTCGCCAGCTGTACTCTTATCGTCCTTATCAGAAGTGGACGAAGGATTCTCGACGAACACGTCAGACTCCTCGGCAAAAGAAGACATGTTTGGATGTACAGAAAAATGATTTCAGAAGAATGCTCGACGGAATAGTGAGTATTCGCCGGAAATCGTTTAGAAGATGAAGAGAAGTGAAAGTGTGGATTGCAAAGGACCCTCTCCCCCTTTATATACTAATCGCAATTAATGCGATGAATTTAATGCGGAAGAGAGAGAAATCACAGGTGCAATGAAACTATGACACGTGGCAATAAGCAAGCTGGCAACAGCTGTTGAAAGGACGCGTGCCATTAATTTCGCGGCCACGCGCCCGAAAATTCGCGCCCACGCGCCTGAAAAAGCGCCTGGAATGACCATATACTGTCACGTCGCCATAACTTCCTGCACGTCCTGACACTATCAGAAGAAACCGTCGGACGACGTTTCAATAGTTTGGACTGTTCTTATCCTTTCACCAACTCTTTGAATTTCAAAATTTCAAAAAGATTCAATAGCGGGAAAATACCCCTTACCTTGGCAACCAAGTAACTATAAGACAGGTGCGAGTACAGTGTTAAGGCAAAACCCTTCACATACTTAGCACCCGCAGGGAATTGACGCCAGGAATACCTTGGAAGTAAAGTAACCGTAAGACGAGTGCGGGTACAGTGTCAAGGCAAAACCCTTCACATACTTAGCGCTCCGCAGGGAATTCAAACCAAGAAGGATCTTCTGGGCCATGCTTGCGGAAACGGGAATAACATCCCCGCATAGCGGGAACGTCGAGAACTATATTGTTTGAAACTCCAAGATGGAATTGGTGGTTTTAACATAATTGATCACTATGTTCAAAACTACCAAAACCCCATGGAGAATCCACACAAGTGGGACTCAACGCTCCTGACTTGCGAGGAGGTTACAGACCTACCCGCTTCATACCCAAAGATCAAGCAGAAAAGTCGGGAATTTCTGCGTGACATTAGGAAAACCGCGGGAAGAATCCCCACGGAAAACCTTAAAACTAAAAACCCTTTTCAAAACCCCTTGCTAAAGTCCAAAAGTTCACCTCACTTATTAATAATTCATGAGAAGAACATTGGACTGGGGGGACTTGAAGAGGTAGGTCCCAGCAGAGCCCAGTTGGACCCGCAAGACTCACCTTGAAGAGGGACGTCTGCGCAACGACCAACTGCTTCCGCAGGACCCACCATGCTCAGAGATGAAGACCTTACGCGCAGTACGCCAGCTGTTCCCGCAGGGAAAGCCTCCCAATGGTGAAGTACCCCGCTTGTTCCCGCAGTTGCGGATACAAGCCATCAGGGAAGGCTACCCGCACTGATAGCAAGGCTACACGCACAAGGCACTAACTCTTGATACTTCAGTAATGTCACCTGAAGGAATGAGCAAGGCGGGAATACTCCCGCCCAAATGAGCCAGTCCGTATGCTTCTGGAAGATCTTTTGTACTATACCTGCCAAGGTATGGGCAAAACAGACGATCTGACCAAAACAGCCCATGAACCAATCACAGGGTGACAGCTCACCGACAACAGTACGAGGAGGGGCACCCTCTAGTACTGTTTGTCACTATTAGCCGCTGCCTACTCACCAACCCTTACTATGGGACGTGCGTAGCCTACAGTTGGTGGAACAGTGCATAGCCGACAGGAAAGGAACAGTATACAGCCGGCCTTGTCACTATCGGCCGCAGCCTATCCACCAACCAGCATGGCTTGTGCGTAGCCCACTGTTGGTAGAACATGAATACTATTCAGCCGGCTGTACCTTCTTGGAAACCTACCTTCGGCTATAAATACTCCAACACCTTGGAATGGTAAGGACATCATCTGATATCTCATTATCTTATCTTCTCTAGCAATCTCTTAATATACACTTATATTCAGAGCAATCTAGTCTGATTCTCACGCCGGAGGGTGGTCACAAGGAGGAACCCCCCCCCCCCTTCTCAGTGACGAGCTTACGGTGTCTGTTTTGCAGGTCACCTGAAGAACAACTTTCTTTGCTGGACCTCATCCTCGTGGGAAACATCTATATAACCCCCAGATTATCCGTAATCTGCCCGGGGTCACTTAGTGTTTTTTCAATTACAAAATTTTGACTTCAAGCTAACGATCACTCTTTGAGTTTAAAGGTGCAAATGAATTGCACTTGTTTGAATGTAAACTACACGAAATCATTCAAGTCACAAATGAAGGTTGCAAGGATGGTTATAGTCAACATGTGTTCCATAAACAAAATCATGGACCCCTTGTAACCATAAAACATCACTTTGACTTTCCTGTTTTGGGACAAAGTAAATGTGGTTGCACTTTTAGTTTGATGATCTATTTTAACATTTTTGGTTTATGTTTAATAAAGTTTATTATAAAGGTAAAGTAAAATGTGTTATTTAAAGATAAAGTCAAAACTTTGTTTTGCAAGATTAAACTCAAACCGGTGTTTTTAAATGCAATATCTAAAACAAGCCATTCTTAATTTACCCCTAGATACAAAACAAATCTGAACAATGTACTAAACAAACTTTAATATTGAAATATTAATTCTGCTGCAACTTAAAACTAACCAAAAGATCAATATGCCCCTGAATGTATCAAATATGTGAGTATTGCTTATAGCCATTAAACGTCAAGTAAAACAATCATTGTTTACAACCATCATTCAAAAAACAATCATTATTCATAGTGTGATGCATCAAAACATGGTTAAACCATCGTAACAGTTAAACAAAGGATAATAAAAGTATAAACTTCCAGCTACTATAACGACTCTTTAACCATAATGTGACATTTGCCTTGCACATTCCACAAATGGCATTTTCCATTTTGCCATCTTTTGCAACCCCTTAATTCTTTTCATCAGCTGCTTTTTCTTCGTAGTTTCCTTGGTCGTCCGATCTGTTTGTGATGTAAGAAAGGGGTAAGCAAATAACTGGAGTAATCGAACCATTACCAAAGAATTTTGCTTACATCATGTTCTAACCATAACATGTTTTGAGCAGTCACAGACCTCAATCTCTAACCATTACCGACAAAATAGAAATGTAAAACATCCATGATTTTTAAACTATAACATCTATACATATGACAAAGTTTAAAAAAATAGAAATAAACACTTAAAAAACTCAAGCTCAACATTTCAGCTAGTTAAAGAAAACAAGTCGAGACCGAGACCAATTTGGCTCGGCTCTATTACAACCATAAATGTGAATACCATAAAAGTTTAATATCTATAAAACAAAAATTGATGTACTTTTAAGTGTAAAAAACTATTATTAGCTTATATAAAAAATTGCATACTCTATAAACCATTTTTGATGAAACTAAATATTATATAACAAACTCTATAAACCATTTTTGATGAAACTAAATATTATATAACAAACACATTTGATTAAACCAAAACCAAATATGAATTTAATAGTAGAATAGACAGTTAAATAATATAAAATTACCTTTTCAATCATCTGAACGTTGTTCAGTAGGTCGCTTTTCAGAATTTTAAACTGGTTTTTTTAGGAGCACATGCCATTTTAGTCAAAGTAAGTTGACTCCATAGCTCTATTCACTTAACATTAGTCATCTAGTTCGTAGTAAGCATAATACATGATGGTCGAATTCAGCACACTCAATTTGTATATTTGGTAACCGCATATTAAAGTTCAAACTTCGACCTCAAAATGGCAACACAAACTATCAATTGAACATATTTCAAAAGCTATAAATATATAAAAACAACAGTAGGAGTATTATGTCCAAATAAAAAAAATCATTTTAAACTAAGAGTTTGACCTTTTAGTTTGACCCATATAAAAAAAAGACAAAATCTTGCTATATTACATGTATTAGAATTTGTTGTAAATACCTTGCAAGATTCAATACTCTTCGGTTTTTGTTTCAGTTTCCCAATGCTTTCGACTTCTCATCTATACCGAACATAACCAGGTCGTTAGAAAATAAAAAACATACTAATGAAGTAAAAAGGAATACCTCAAAGAGTTTTGAAGCTGAATGCAATTTTGTCTTGACTGTCTTCACTTTTTTTTTTATCTAAATCTTTATGAATACGGTCTCGATTAGTGGCATGGTCATGAATTGATTTTTAAGAGATGCAACGCCGGTTAGGTGTTCTTTATAAAGTGCTTATTTTTTTTAAGAGAAGATTTTGCATTCTCCAAGCTCCTCAATGTTTTTTTTCCAATTTCACCAAGCTGCATCGAACGAAATGAAACACAATAAAATTAACCACGCACAGATACCAAAAAACAAATTAGGTTTTTTTTAAATTATTTTTTACAAAAAACATCGGCAATCGAGTTCGGTTCGGGTTCTGTAATCAATTTCAGGTTAGTGACGTGTTGTTTATTCAGGTTTCATGAGGGTTCGGGTGACATTCAGTATTTAAATTTGGGTCCGGTTATTTTGGGTCAATTTCGGTAATGGATTACAGTTACAAATGCCACCAGGTAACAAAAAATGATGTAACATCCTAAATTTATAATAATAAATAAAAGAAAGTCCATGATGCGAGTCATGTGTTAATATTTAATTAATATTAAAAAAGAAAGAAAGATGGACTTAGATTACTTAAGATGGAATAATGGGTGAGATGAGCCTTAGGTCCATGGGCTTTAAAGAGTATAAATATCTCCTTAAACCACCCTAAAACCCTAACTCCTCATTCCATCTTTCCATGATCTATACACACACTCAAGAACACACACACACCTCCATTGCTATATATAAACGCCCGAGAGAGAGGTAATGGAAGAACGGGATCGAACGAATGTGATTCTTGATAGATCTTCTATACACAAGATAAATACAAGATTTAGAGTTTACAAGCAAGCTAACCAAGACCAAACGAATACATAAAGGTATGTTCTTGATCTTAAAGATTTCATTTTCATTAACGGTTGGTCATGAAACTTGAAACTATAATAGATCGGGTCTAAACGAAACATAAAGTTACAAACTTGACGTTGAAACGAACTTAATGAATCCGAGACTAGGCGTGACTCTTTTAAAGAAAAAACTAGATCTAGTTTTGAGCATTTTGCCATAAAGGTTCATACTTTATGTTATAAACGAATCAAGTTTTGGCCAAGAGCGGCTTGGGGAACACTTAAGAGTTAATATTTAGTCCTAATAGGGTGTACGGTCGATAAACGAAAGGGAAACAAGGGTTTAAGAACCCGAACCCGTAACCCTTGTGTTGTCTGCAAATCCATCAGCCCCATTAAGCTGTTATCACCAATTACAATGGAGTTTCGATTACATGGTGCAGCCCTTTAGCTTACAATATTTATATATCTATGTTCGCATACAACTGAGAACTAGTTTACAAGTTTTGGTCCGATTACATTGGTAAGTCAAATACAAAACTTCAGACTCGCATACAATGTATACGATTTCAGCAAGATATATGTCAATCACATGGACATCTCGATTACACCTAAGTAACTCGCATACACTGATCGCATACAATACCACCATTCGTTTACAACATAACTCGCACACAACCCTACTCGTTTACAATGGTAATCGCTGACAATCTATATAAATATATATACTCGCATACACTCCTTAGATTCAATTACATTGAGGGCTCGATCACAATGTATATACTATCTATACTCGAATACAATGAAGGCCGATCACATCCTTTGCCTCTTAACTCATGAACCCGAATATGATGAAACTCGCATACAACACATATAAACATTCGCTTACATTATATGTCCATTTCACTTACAAGTTTGATCGATTACAATATACAAGTCGCATACACTTGTATTTGATTACACTGTGAACTTAATTACGTTGATACACATGAACACACAAGACCTGATTACCTCTAAGGAACCCGATTACTTTGCTTAATCGATTACAAGTTAGATCGATCACCTGCGAGACTCGAATACAATGCTTTATCACTTACACAGCTCGCATACATTGGCCCGCCTACAAGGGATTCGATCACTTGACCCGATTACAAATGGATGATCATTTACATAGGGGTAGTTAGGTGGTCCAAATACAGCCTGTGGGTTCGTATGTATCTTATGTACCCAAATACTTTGGCATGCACGCATACGCATACATGTATACACCCTTATGCATGCAACGGCCCATTTAAACCCGTGAGCTATACATCTATGTACAATTACAACTAACACATGTACATAGGATGGGGTGTATTGATGGACCATAAAGAGGGAAACACAAGGGTGTTTAGAATACTCGGTATGCATTAGGGTTAATGGTAAAACATTCCCTTAAAGAGGAAATAATAATAATAATAATAATAATAATAATAAAAATAAATTAATAAAAATTCCTATGTTCAAATACGTTAGGGTTTAAGAGTAAAGTCTAAGTATAATGTACTCTGAACGAACCATTAGATTAGACCCGACTTAGCCATTTTTCTGGCTAAAATACACATAGGACATATATTAATACGTATAATTAATGTATAGTCAGCCGAGCTCAATTAAAGAAGGGAAAAACGATAAACGAAGAAGGAAACAGGATTCATGTGAGTTTCTAGCCCCATTCTTTGTTATGTTTTCGGGGCTGTGTGCATACTCGATGTGATTAGTTAATATACTTACCTTAAGTGGTAAGTGTATGCTATATATGATATATGTGATCGATACAAATGATTGCTTGTCGGTATACGAACGATCTTCGGAGATTGCGCGTACTGTCAGGTTGTAAATAAAGATATGAATGTTACATATGGATGATGTATGATCACTATGAATGAATGCTTGTCGGGGCGTGAACGATCTTCGGATATTGCACGTACCGACTAGGAGTATGATTGTTAAGTGAATAATGTGAAGAACGCCTAGAGTGTTCTTATGCTACGATGTAATTATATGCAAAGAAAGTGTATGCATGTACAATAATGGTATATGAGTTCAACGTATGACGAATTAAGTTAGGATGGCAAATCCCTCTAACTTTCGTTGGACATAGACTTGTCACGTGATGGAGTAGTTAAGGACAATGTACCTTATACGAGTTATAGACGACTGATGAGAACGTAGTTAAGGACTGTGGGCCTTATACGTATTTCGGATATAAGCCAGCATAGGATAGGACTGCGGACCTTATACGTGCTGTGATTGTATTGTGGTAGCATAGGGGAGGACTGCGGACCTCGGACGTGCTATGAATTAGGTCGCAACATAGGGAAGGAATGTGGACCTTGTACGTGTTGTTAATGTAGGATGGTATAGGGAAGGACTGTGGACCTTGCACATACCATAAATGGTGAACATAGGTAAGGACTGCAGACCTTTTTCGTGTTCCCGACCTTGAGTATAGGTATAGATGGTGGACTATGAACGTACTCTCGGTAGACTGAGGTAAGTGATGTATGTATGTATGTATGTATGATAGAAGGGTAACTGGTTAAGTATGTCTATGTATCTTCGGATATGTATGTATGTATGATATGTGTATATATTGTATGTCGCCTGATTAACTAGAACTCACTCAGTGTAGCTGACTTTTAGTATGCACGCAGGTGAGTAGAATGAGGCAGCTAGCGTGAGCGGGCATATGGTGGGCGAATAAGAGACTGGCATCTGAAAAATCAAGATGTTTTAATGTTTAATGTTTTGTTATTTTGAAAGACAAGAATGTTTAATTAAGACAACTTATGAATTATTATGTAATGTTTTATGAAAGTTTAAATATTCCGCGAAAGTTTTATTTAACTCTGATGTTTAGAAATGTGTTTATGAGTAAATCCAACGTTAAAGTGAGGCACCGGGAATGGGGCCTAACAAGTTGGTATCATAGCAAAGTTCGAGAGATTTAAGCATCCTACATGCTTAGACTCGAACAGAGAATGAGATTTAAGTAAGAAAATAAAGAAGATGTCAGTTCAAGAATGCCATGTATCACTCAAGCAAGCTCAGTAAATGTAAAGTGTACGATTGAATAACGAGTGTTAATGTTAGCTTAATTGCTAAAGGAAGAATGCGTGAACGTTATGGATAGGATTAATTGATTGCTTGATTTGATTGACTGTTTGAAAGTACAACCAGCACAAATAGACTCATAAAAGGAGATGTATAGGACACGGAAAGTAACGTGATCAAATAATCACAGCTGGCCACTATTATTACATGTTAGCCTTACTATCCTTGTACTAAATATTTCCTTGAGTGATGACGTTTGTGTTTTCCCTTTTAGAATACGATGGCTGGAACTGGAGGAATTGTGAGAGCTGGAGGTCGCACTGGACGTCGTGGCAGGCCTCGTCGTGTCCGACAACCTTCGGTCGAAACAACTTCCAACACCGAAGATGAAGGAAGCGCAGCTGGAAGAAACCCGAGCAACAACGAAGGGTTCAACTAGATCCCGCAATTAAAGCAGCTATTTTTCAAGCTGTAGCCACTGCTGTGGAGAACTTAACTCTGGAGGGTCGGTTAGAAGCCGTGAGAGAACTGCGGGAGGGGCAGGAGGTGATGGTAAGAAAGATTATGACATGGAGAGACAGGCCGTGTGGTTAGGTCTGTGAAGGTCGATGACAGGAAAAGAGGCCGAGGTGGGTGCAACTATAAGTCCTTCAAGGGATGTGACCCGCTGAAGCTAACTGGTTTGGAAGACGCAATCGCTACCCTTCAATGGATAACTGCCTTGGATAAAATTATCCGCATTAGCGAATGCCATCCTGATCAAGCTGTGGGTTATGCTACTCAATCATTCGGTGACGAAGCAATGTACTGGTGGGAGATGGTTGAACAGAGGAACAGTCAAGAGGAGATTAGGGCAATGAAGTGGGAGGATCTGAAAGAGTTGGTGATGAAAAGGTTCTGTGCCGATGCTGAAGTGGAAAGGACGGAGATGAAATTCCTGAATTTGAACGTCGGTAAGATGACGCATCGTGAGTATACTACTGAATTCAACCGACTGTCTAGGTTGGTGCCTGATATGGTTGACATTGAGGTTAAGAGGATCAAACGCTATGTGAGAGGATTGCTACAATTAGTCAGGGCAAATAAACCTGCTACTTTTGACTCTATTGTCGAACTTGCAGAAGTGGTTTATGATGACCTGGCTGTGGAAGATGTGGTGGTGGAGGGAAAGAAGGAGAAGAAATGGGCTACTCCCGCTAAGCGGTCCGGCGATATGGTAACAACAACTGATGAAAGGAAGAATAAAATTGGAAATAAGGATGCATGTAAGAAGTGTGGGAAAGTGCCCCAGGGGGGATGCAAGACAGGGACGGACAAGTGGTATCGGGGTGGAAAAGTGGGCATTACTCTCGAGAATGCCCTGATCGCCCGAAATGCTTCAAATGTGGTAAAGGTGACCACATGGCTAGGAATTGCAAGGAGACAGAGGCGGGATGTGCGAAGGGATAAAGACTTAAGAAACTGTAGAGAGGAACGCTCGATGAGGGAGTAATTGCTTATGTAATAGTATTATTTCGTTTTAAATATGATTTCCTAAGAACTCGTTTTGTGTTAAGGTTTAAAACTTATGCTTATCCATGACATGTAATATATTGAGTTTGGTTATGAATGATTATTTATATTATAAATGTCGTTTAGACAATAGTGTTAGATGATACGAAACAAAGTCCCTTGGAAGGACGAGACGAGACTTGAATCATCGAGGGCCTCATGGACAAGCTGTCTTGGATAGCTAAAGCACATGAACACCGCTCGGTGACTACACGTCGGGAGTAAGAAGGATAACCCAACAAGCAAAGACGATCTAATAAAGTGTGTGGATATAGGAAGTTTTTGCTTTACAAGGAATAAGCTAGGTTTCGGGGACGAAACCTCTTTAAGGTGGGAATACTTGTAACATCCAAAATTTATAATAATAAATAAAAGAAAGTCCATGATGCGAGTCATGTGTTAATATTTAATTAATATTAAATAAAGAAAGGAAGATGGACTTAGATTACTTAAGATGGAATAATGGGTGCGATGGGCCTTAGGTCCATGGGCTTTAAGGAGTATAAATATCTCCCTAAGCCACCATAAAACCCTAACTCCTCATTCCATCTTTCCATAAACTCTACACACACTCAAGAACACACACACACACAGATATTGCTATATATAAACGATCGAGAGAGAGGAAAGGGAAGAACGAGATCGAACGAACGTGATTCTTGATAGATCTTCTATACACAAGATACATACAAGAATTAGAGTTTACAATACCACCATTCGTTTACAACATAACTCGCACACAACCCTACTCGTTTACAATGGTAATCGCTTACAATCTATATAAATATATATACTCGCATACACTCCTTAGATTCAATTACATTGAGGGCTCGATCACAATGTATATACTATACATACTCGAATACAATGAAGGCCGATCACATCCATTGCCTCTTAACTCATGAACCCGATTATGATGAGACTCGCATACAACACATATAAACATTTGCTTACATTACATGTCCATTTCACTTACAAGTTAGATCGATTACAATATACAAGGAAGGGAATAACGATAAACGGAGAATGAAACAGGATCCAAGTGAGTTTCTAGCCCCATTCCTTGATATGCTTTCGGGGTTGTGTGCATACTCTATGTGATTAGTTAATACACTTACCTTAAGTGGTAAGTGTATGCCCTATATGATATATGTGATAGATACGAATGATTACTTGTCGGTACGCGAACAATCTTCGGATATTGCGCGTACTATCAGGTTGTAAATAAAGATATGAATGTTACATATGGATGATGTATGATCGTTATGAATGAATGCTTATCAGGGCGTGAACGATTTATCTGTAACAACCCAGCTACCCCGTACCATAATATTGTCCGTTTTGTTGGACTCGGTCTGCCCAAGAGACATATTAAATTGATGTGGCTAGTACGTTATGATCCAAGTCGGGTCATACCCAATAACAAGCTAGACAAACACCGATAATATTCGTTCATATATGATGTGATCATAACAAATGAATATTAACACTTGAGTTATTTGGAAAGGGGTTTCTAAATAAAATGTACTTGTGTAATAAACAAATCATATGGATGATTTATGTTTTATGAAAGAACATTACATAGTGTTATTTAAGTTGGTTAAATAACAATATGTGAATAATAATAACCAAGCATGTCTCTTAACATATAATAGGTTTTATAAGTTATAAGTTATAAACTTATAAAAGTATATATGTATGGATATATATATATATATATATATATATATATATGTTTAAAGTTTTATAAAAGAAAAAGATATTAACTCTTTCAAATGTAATATTATTATATGTTTGAGTGGAGACATGCAAGGTGAGTGGAGACATGCAATGGTTATTATTGGTGGAGAGAAAGATGCCTTTAAATAAAACCAAGTCTTTCTCTTTCATTCTTTCATAACACACATAATTTCCAAGTAAACTTTTCTCTCTTCCTCTCTTGGGTATTTTCATCCAACATAAGAAAAGAAGAAGAAAATTTTAAGTGCAAATCCTAGCTAGAAGTGGTGTGTTGTTGAAGCTTGGGGTATGCTAGCTTGAGGAGCTTCCATATTCAAGTTCTTACCTTTCAATCATCATCTCTTTCACCCTGTTTTGTCATATTGAAAGGTAGTAGTAACATGCATGGACTTATAGTGACATGCATGTATTTGATAGTGTGTAATTCGTATTTGGATCCGGGTTTGGGTTTTGCATGTTTAAAATTGGTTTTATACATATCATATTAACAAGATTTAAAACTTTTATATCCGCTGCGTTTTTGGTAAAATAGGGATTTTATCACTTTGATAATCTTGTTAAAACCCAACAATGGTATCAGAGCCGCTTATACGAATGCATGCTTCATTAGACCCAAAATTTTTCGGGTTTTTGGTGGGTTTCACCATTTGGCCGAAACTTTTTGGGGTTTTGGTTACCCCATGGTTTTTCAAGGTTATACTTTACATGCATGTGGTAATCTTGAAAAACCAAGTCATTTGGATGATTGTTTAGTTTGTTTGGACAAAACCCGAAACTTTCGGTTTGCTTAAGCTTTGGCCGAAAGTTTTGAGGCAAAAAGGGGAACCATTTTGGTCTTGTATTATTGCATATTTGGATGTGTAATAGATGTTCATAACCTAGCCATGGCCTTGTGTTTGGTTGAATGATTGTGTTGGTTGTTTGTTCATTCGATTTGGTTGTAATATTTATTTGGGTTTGTAATCTATTTATTCATTCATATGGCTTGTAATAATAAGTAGATTATATGTATTTCTTTTACTAGAAAAATGTATTAGGATATATTTTGTAAAAGAAGATGCATGGATGGAAGCCCAAATAAAATGATGAAGACCACAACACCGGGAGTAAACACTTGGAGCATATGGATGCGGAATCAAGTGGGAGTTCACCGACACAAGTGCATGTTCTTTTGGGTCCCTTAGGAGAGACTTTTTGACACACTTATCTTCGATCAACAAGTGTGGTCAATATTAGGAGGCTATGGTTATGAACTTGTGGTTGTGTATATTTTGTGCTTGCATGGTTGATTTACTTATTATTTGCAATATGGTTTGCTTAACAACTAAAATCAACTAGCATAAAATTGGTTCCTTAGAAATCGTTAGGTAATAAAAATTGGTTTTATTAATAACTAATGATTTCATAATAAAAATGGGTTTTATTAATTGGAACTTTGAAAATGGGTTTTTCAACTAAGTACCATACATTTGAATGCATGCAAATGAAAGGTACAATAAATAGTTTTCCAATCTAGAATTTAGAAAACTAAAATCCCTTTTTAAAAAACAAGTTAAACACCATCCTTTTATACGACACTTAAGTCACTTGTAGACTTGAAAGTGAGTTAGGATCACCTAAGCACTTTTAAGAAAACTTGTGATCGTAAGGTGATTTTACAAGTACTTTGGCATTAGGATCACCTAACCACTTGTATGAGTAAACTCACACGTGTGTATAAGTAGGACGACTTGATTTGAAACCATGACTATAGGATCACCTTAACATGGCGTTCAAAGGTGTTGATGGGATTTAACATACCAACTAAACATATGATGTTTAACCGATCCCATAAAACTAGAAGTTGCAAAGGGTTGCAATTGTCAAACGTTGACTACCTTGTTAATTCGAATAGTACGATAAAGGTCACCTAACTACTATTTGAATGAAACGTTGGGTTCTAGATTTTAATCAATAATTGTCTTGGAGACATTTAAAGGGTATTAAAGATTAAAATTTTATTAATATCGAAAATACTAATTTGAACTTTGTTAAAATTCTTTTAGATGGCCGCAAACAACGCACCGAACGCAATTATCCCACACGTGCATAATCTATCACTAAGATCCATTCTGGATAAGGATCGTCTAAACTTTAACAACTTCATGGATTGGTATCGAAACTTTAGAATTGTTCTCAAGCAAGAAAAGAAGTCTTATATTTTAGACGATCCAATTCCCGATGAACCCGATGTCAATAACTTGGATGCCTATGCGGATTGGTCAAAATACACCGAGGATTCAGTGCAAGTTTCTTGCCTCATGTTGGGAACAATGATTCCCGAGATCCAAAAGGATTTCGAGAATCATGGGGCGTATGACATGATAACCCAACTTAAGGAAATGTTCCATACTCAAGCTCGGGTTGAGCGATTCGAAACGGTTCGAGCACTTCATGCATGTCATATGGAAGAAACCCAATCTGTTTCATCTTATGTACTTAAGATGAAGAGCCACATTGATCGGCTTGAACGGCTAAACTGTCCCGTCTCAAAAGAGTTAGCCACAGATTTAATCTTAAAATGCTTAACTAAAAGGTTTGAGACATTCGTCATGAACTACAACATGAATGGATGGGACAAAAGCATTGGTGAGCTTCACGCAATGCTTAAGACAGCCGAGGCCGGCATAGGTAAAAAGGTTTTACCCGTTCTTGTGATCAATGAGGGTGACTCAAAGAAAAGGCATCACCCGGAACCAAAGGCAAAGGTTGCCGTTGGTAAGGGGCAAGTCAAGAAGGGGTTCAAGGGAAAGGCAAAGGCGGAGCCAAAGCCAAAGAAGCTAAAGGTTAGCGCTGAGGATCCGTGCTTTGGTTGTGGTGAGATAGGTCATTGGATGAGAAACTGTCCGACCTATCTCAAGGAGTTGAAAGCTAAGAGGGATGCGGGGCAAACCTCAGGTACAACTTTCATGATTCACATTGATCTTAATATTATTTCTTCTAACACATGGGTATTGGATACCGGATGTAGAACTCACATATGCAATTCATTGCAGGGGTTCAAAAGAAGAAATGAGGTGAAGAAAGGAGATATAAGTCTCTTCATGGGCATGGAAAGGCTCCAAAATTTTAATATTTAAAGGTATGGGGTTGTGAGGCTTATGTTAAGATCTACACCCCTGACAAACTTGAATGTCGATCCACTAAGTGTATATTTGTAGGATATCCCACGGATTCGATGGGATATTATTTCTACAATCCAAGCGAGCATAAAGTGTTTATAGCTCGAAAGGCTAAGTTCTTGGAAAGAAGGTTCCTTATGGAAGGAACTGATAGAACTGTAGAACTCGAAGATGATCGAGAACTACAAGCCGATACACGTTTGGTTGACACTAGCAATCAACAAGAGGTTGTTGAGGATGATCAAATGGTTGATCAAAATACACAAAACATTCGCAAATCTGGTAGAGTTAGCACCCCACCTGAGAGATATGGATTTTTAATGGATGGATGCTACGTGGTTGATTCGGATGAACCCACCACATACCGAGATGCAATGTCGCAATCTGATTGTGACAAATGGCTAGAAGCCATGAATGTTGAGATGCAATCCATGCATGACAATCAAGTATGGGACTTGGTTGCTCCACCTCTAAATTCCAAGCTGGTTGGAAGTAAGTGGGTTTTCAAGAAGAAAACTGATATGCATGGAAACTTGGATACTTATAAAGCTAGACTTGTAGCAAAGGGTTTCACTCAAACTCAAGGGGTTGATTATGATGAAACTTTCTCGCCCGTGGCGATGCTAAAGTCTATAAGGATATTGTTTGCCATAGCCGCATATTATGACTATGAGATATGGCAAATGGATGTCAAAACTGCTTTTCTAAATGGGCATCTTAATGAAGATGTTTATATGGTTCAGCCTGAAGGTTTTGTCGATCCACAACATCCTAACAAAGTATGCAAGTTGAAGAAATCAATCTATGGATTGAAACAAGCATCCAGAAGTTGGAATCACCGTTTTGATGATGAAGTTAAGAAATTTGGATTCATCAAAAACGCTGATGAAGCTTGTGTGTATAAGAAAGCTAGTGGGAGCATCATAACCTTTCTGGTATTATATGTTGATGACATATTACTGTTTGGAAATGACATTCCAACCTTGGAAGGTGTTAAAGCCTGGCTTGGAAGCTGTTTTTCCATAAAGGATCTTGGTGAAGCCGCCTATATTCTGGGAATAAGAATCTATAGGGATAGATCAAGGCGGTTGATAGGTTTGAATCAAAGAGCATACATTGACGAGATCTTGAAAAGGTTCAAGATGGAACACTCTAAGAAAGGTTTGGTACCTATTCAAAGAGGAACGATGTTGAGTGCTTCTCAATGTCCAAGCTCAAAGGATGAGCAAGACAAAATGAGTGGTATCCCATATGCATCTGCTATAGGATCCATCATGTATGCCATGATTTGCACTAGACCGGATGTGTCATGCGCCTTGAGCATGACAAGTCGATACCAACAAAATCCGGGAACTAGCCATTGGATGGCTGTTAAGAGCATATTGAAATACCTTAGAAGGACTAAGGATATGTTTCTAATCTATGGCTCTGGTGAGGAGGAACTCGTTGTAAAGGGTTACACTGATGCGAGTTTCCAAACTGATCGAGATGATTCTCGATCACAATCGGGATACGTTTTCGTTCTCAATGGTGGTGCTGTCTCATGGAAGAGTGCAAAACAAGACGTGGTAGCTTTATCCACCACTGAATCTGAATACATCGCCGCCTCCGTGGCAGCTCAAGAAGCTGCATGGATTAGAAAGTTCATTGCCGATCTAGGAGTGGTTCGTACCATTTAAGACCCTCTAGAGATCTTTTGTGACAACGAGGGTGCGATTGCTCAAATTAAGGAACCCCGCGCACATCAAAAGACTAGGCACATTGAGCGGAGATTCAACTACATAAGGGATGAAGTTGAAAAGGGAAAGATATGTATTCGCAAAGTTCACACTGATCAAAACATTGCGGACCCACTCACGAAACTCCTTGAAAGGCCGAAGCATGAGAGTCATACTTGCGCCTTAGGACTTCGATATTCTAGTGATTGGATTTGATCAAAATTTGTATTTGGATATTGGAATAATTTTATTTTAACTCAATCATATGGTTTTGGTTATGGTCATGTTCTTGAGTTATGTTCCATTTTAGTATGTTTAAATCCGTGAATAATTTGAATTGGTTGTTCCGTAGTCGTTCATATTTGTGGGAACAAATGTGAAAGTAAGACTATTATGAACTTGGATTGGTAGATATTCATGAGGTATGAATATAGCAAAGGGTTGCTGCCAAGGTTCATAGATATTTATGGGATAAATATTGGACTGACCCGCTCTCAATTTTACTGCATGGAATCCTTGGGATTTGTGATCATAAGTAAATTTGAGTAAAGGCGAACTTCATAGTATCCTCCGACCTGAGATACATATTGGGTCTTGATATTGATCGACTATTATGCTTTGACTTAGTTCTTCGCTGCTCTGAAATATGTCAGTACATAAGGCTAAGCTCAAGTATAGTACAAGGTGATAGTGAGAGACGTATGTAGTCAATATGGGATTTGTCCCTCTTATTCGTTGAGAGTTAAATGTCTAAGGCCTGACAAGTTAAATCAACAGAGAATGATCACTCTGTGTCTCTGGATTTAACATGACATTTGTGGCAAAAGGATAAATGATAGTTTCACCTAAATCATTTTCAAGTATGGGAATTGAAAGGGATGATGTTATTGAATGGCACTTCGTCATACGTATTAGGGGTAGTAAACCGTAGTTAGGCGGTATTTGCTACTTGCATCAATCTTCTATGTATCTTGTGCAAGTGGGAGATTGTTGGACTCGGTCTGCCCAAGAGACATATTAAATTGATGTGGCTAGTACGTTATGATCCAAGTCGGGTCATACCCAATAACAAGCTAGACAAACACCGATAATATTCGTTCATATATGATGTGATCATAACAAATGTGGGATGTAACAAATGAAAAAGAAACTCTATTAATGAAAACCGACCTGGTGTTGTTTCTTTTATCATTTTTAATTTTAATCGAGTGTACGTCATCCCTATGTCCTTTATATATAGTATGAAGAAATCTTTTGTTGTAAAAAAACAACTTTTAATGTTGAAAAAATTAAACTAAACATGAAGCATTGTTTTATAAAAATGTGTTTTTCTAAACAACCATTTGTAAGAAAATAAGTCTTTATTTTCATATTCATAAGCAATCTCAAGCACCCCCTTCAAAAGAAAACGGTTCAAATGGGTAATAACTCACTCATAAAATATAAATATTAACTAACTGTTGTCATAGATAAACAACACAAGATATTGTCCACCGATTTCTTTAATGATTGTCAAAGCCTTTTCAATTACAGAAGCAAAATGATGTTGTACTTGTGGTCAAACAGATAAGTGTTCACCAAAACAAAGAATATAAACAAGATGAAATACCTGTAGAAGCAAAGAAAAAGTAAGAAAAGATATAAACACTTGTAACCTTTATACAAAGTAACCTCTTTATCATCTATGGTTTTACCAATAAGGTTCTGCAATATAAATGTATGATTAACAAAAAAGGACTTTTATAAGTGTGGTTTGATATGCATATATTCAAAACTTATAAAACTATTGCTCACCTTCATCACTCATAAGTCCCATCCTTCTTGGCCTCAATTAAATCCTCATCAACCGCAACATATTTCAAGAGAAACTAATAAGTACAGCAAGAAAAAAAACTGGGATCCAATAGTTACATTTAATTCCACATTAACAACTAAAAAAAAGGAATCTGGAAATAATTGATAAAAAATACCATATGACTTTTTGACAAATCAAGATCCATGTGATGTAGAAGCAATCCATAATCATGTGTTTATTATTAAACGGGTATCCATAAGATAGAAAGTATATATAGTTTAATTACATTCCTTAACCCTTGAGTAAATATAAAATATATTTGACCCAAATGGTAAAAGAAAATTAGAATACTATAAAAAACATTCTAATACTCCAGCCATAACACACGAAGAACAACACAAACACTAACAGCTTGGTAACTTATATAGCAATTAACAACGGAAACGAATCATAAATTGGTTTTCGAAAAAGAAACGTCAAATTTTCAAAATAACTCAATAATCATTTCACTAAGCAACCTTTCAAATCATAAACTGAAATCAACTTGACATATGTATTTCTAAAATTCAAAATACAATACACCATTGGTTATTAGTGCTAGAGTGATCAGCTTGACAATGGATACCTAATTAACATATAATGACATACAACTCTTTAGAAACTAAGAGCTTCAATCAATTATTCATCACGAAAACTAAACTAATAACTTCTACCATACCTTTCTTTAGCCAATTGAATGAACTAAGAAACCTCATCACGATTGTAGAGTGAACTTAGTTCTTTGGGTCTTCTTGCCAGAGAGTGACCCTCACCCTAATGATGTGTATCTAATGATTGTTTTTTCTATGGGACTCACAACTAATCTTTAAATTTATAAAACGGAAACTCCTAATGACAGCACACACAACCGGCAAGTGTACCGGTCAAAAGTAGTATAGACATAAGAAGTCCGAGTATCGAACAAAATGACACGTGAGAACACCTATGATCACTAAACCTAGACAAGACCTTCCTAAGAATAATACTTTTTAAATGATTTTTAATAATTAACTACTTGACCTAAATTACTTTAACTAAATTAATTAATTTAACTTAACGAAAACACATAACGAAACTTAATGTTTGTGACAGACAATGGGGAAAACGTCTACCTAGGTAAGAATCCTATTGAAGGTCTAACAAGCTAATGGATTGAATGATCTTACGACACCGGTATCTAAGGATGACACAACTAAGGTTCGCTCAAGAAAGCTATATCACCTCTCGGTCTCACTAAAAAACCCTAACTTACACTTAATTGATTTTAACAACAAACCGGGAAACGAATGCTAAGGTGTTCTAATGCCGACTCTCATATCGGACTCACCAACACACGACCCTAATGGTAAAGAATAATATGCAACCAAGGATAGAGGAACAATTTGGTTTAACTTAAAGTAGACCAAATAATCGCTCACAAACCCAAACCCGACAAGAAACGAACTCGCTCTTGCGCAATCCTAATTCTAACAAGTAAAAGCTATGAGACGACTTTACTTCCTATCACCTCTCGGTCTCTAAGAAGGTGCTTAACAACTGAATTATAACAATGTTGGTGCATTTTGTGACCGTCGCTATGCAATTCTGATCAGCGGAAACGTAGTACGAAGTTAGAACAACTTCGCCATAGGCGAAGTTGTAACAACTTCGCCGTAGGCGAAGTTGTAACAACTTCTGCCGTATGCGAAGTTGTAACAACTTCGCCGTAGGCGAAGTTGTAACAACTTCTGTCGTAGGCGAAGTTGTAACAACTTCTGCCATAGGCGAAGTTAGAACAACTTCGCCTACTGGCCCAATCCCAAGCCCAAGCCCGCGAAGTTGTTTCGATATATATATATGTGTCTTGTTTAGGTTTGAGTATCCAGAAAGTTAGAGTATTGTGTGTCCAGTTCAAGTAGCTAGAGAGAAACCGAGAGGGAGAGTCGTGTGGGACGGCCCGAGGTAGAGCTCATTTCGGGTCGGCCGTGTCTTTGTTTTCGTGTTTGGTTATGATATAAAAGATCTGCAGATGTGTTTATCCCATTCGTGTGTTTGTTCGTGTATGTGTTTATGTATGTGTAACCGTGTTCTTCGTCTTCTACACCATTAAACGAGTCTAGGAGGATTCCGCACTCCTAGACCTCGTGCGGATCTCGTATCGATCGGCGACGCCCCGGGGACTTACAAATGGTATTAGAGCCTTAGGCTCTTATGCTATGGTTCGAGATCTGCGTTTTGGTGTTTCTGGCACGTTTCTGATGCGTTTCTGGCCGAACAGCCGTCGCAGGCGAAGTTATGGGGTTCAGGCGAAGTTGTCGCTTAAATTTTAGGGTTTAGGCGAAGATATAAGGTTAAGCGAAGTTATTCACAACTTCGCCTACCTCACAAGTTCGCTTATCTCAGGTGAATGTATCTGTCAGGCGAAGCTTTGGACAGGCGAAGTTATGGACAGGCGAAGTTAAGGAGGAGCGAAGTTGACTTTAGGCGAAGTTAAAAAAAAAAAAAAGTGTTTGGAGTTTTCGTCTGTATGGCCAGGTGTACGCGATTATTGTGAGACCGAAGACGTTATTCCGTCAACGAGTGAAACTTGTTATCTCTTGGTCTTACGTGTGAACAAATACGTGTCAACTCTAGATATGGAGTTGAGGTTATGAATGGGATATTGATTGAAACTAGATATTGACACATATTTGGGTGTTTGTGGGCAATGAAATTGTTGTTGTTCGAGGTTGACCAACTGAAGAAAGTCAAATTGAACTGAAGGTTTTTGTCATTAATGGATTGCGGTCAGAGCATATTATTTATGTTATTTTCAAGGCGTTCGAGAATTGGATCCTGAAACGTGAAGCTTATTTATTAAAGTGAAAATTCTGGAACAAGTTGGATTTAATCAGGAATTAAAGTGTTTATGTTCTTGATCTTTATCCCTGGTGATTGAAGATGCTTCGGATTAATTAATGGTCATGTGTGTTAGATTCTGTCAAGGTGGTTTTGTGATGAAATTGATCACTTGATGTTGAGTAGTTGAAGATTAAACCTTATCGTATGCCGACGTGTTGGTGAAGTTGTGGAGGGAGCCCAACTTCACGTGTTGGTGAAGTCAGAAGGACTCACGTGATTGGTTGAGATGATCAATTAGGCACGGGGATGCATGCATTTCAAAGACCTCAATCTATATAGTCGGAGAAGCTTACACTGAAGGGGAGATCGGATATGGAAGACGCTGGGTGATTGATAGATTTGTGAAGCTACAAGACAGTTTCAGACACGGCTGGTTGAAGTGCAAACAGATGATCATCAGTTAAGAGGGAGTCTGTTGGTGCATGTTTTGTAACAGATGATCTTTTGTGTTTGTTAGAATTGAGAGCAACGGTCAAAGGGGAGTCTGTTGGTGCATTTTGTGACCGTCGCTATGCAATTCTAATCAGCGGAAACGAAGTACGAAGTTAGAACAACTTCGCCATTGGCAAAGTTATAATAACTTCGCCGTAGGCGAAGTTGTAACAACTTCTGCCGTAGGCGAAGTTGTAACAACTTCTGCCATAGGCGAAGTTAGAACAACTTCACCTACTGGCCCAAGCCCAAGCCCGCGAAGTTGTTTCGATATATATATATATATATGTGTCTTGTTTAGGTTTGAGTATCCAGAAAGTTAGAGTATTGTGTGTCCAGTTCAAGTAGCTAGAGAGAAACCGAGAGGGAGAGTCGTGTGGGACGGCCCGAGGTAGAGCTCACCTCGGGTCGGCCGTGTCTTTGTTTTCGTGTTTGGTTATGATATAAAAGATCTGCAGATGTGTTTATCCCATTCGTGTGTTTGTTCGTGTATGTGTTTATGTATGTGTAACCGTGTTCTTCGTCTTCTACACCATTAAACGAGTCTAGGAGGATTCCGCACTCCTAGACCTCGTGCGGATCTCGTATCGATCGGCGACACCCCGGGGGGACTTACAAGATGGAAGTGAACTTGTGATTTGCCTTGACGTTTATCTAACTTAGCCTGTTTGTTGCAGAAATGGCAGCTGTAGCTGGAGCAGGCGAAGACGTTGTGGATAACTTCGCCTGATTTGGCGAAGTTGTGGATAACTTCGCTTAAGTTAAACGAACTTGTGATTTTCCTTGACGTTTATCTAACTTAGCCTGTTTGTTGCAGAAATGGCAGCTGTAGCTGGAGCAGGCGGCGCAGGTGGTGATGAAGGTGGAGATAACCAACGACAGTTTTTCCCGGGTCATAACATGTATAACATTAGACCCGGATGCGAGCGGTGTTGATGATTTCCGCGAGATCATCACGTTCTTACTCCGCTCGCGTATATTCCACGCGATTACCACAACACTGCCGATATCTTTGCCAAACATCGAAGATTTCTGGCAGACCGTGGAATATGACTGTCGTGTCGAGCCCCCGGTTATGCGAGCAACGGTCAACAATCAGATTGTTCAGTTCTCATCTGAACAGATCCGGGCAGCTTTGCAGTTTGGAGAAGAAACGAGAGACGATCCGACAGATTTTGTGGCTCCATTCCGAGATGGAGCGTTTCTGAGAATGGGATATTCTGGTCCCTTGGGGGACACTCAGAGACGCAAGGGGTTCTTGCTAGACCAGTGGCGCTTTCTCATGCATGTGATGATCGTGTGCAAGTCAGGGAGAAAGGCTGGTACTGATGGGATGGGCGCGACCATGCAGTCGGCGATGACTGCTCTGACTTACAATAAGCGATACAGCTTTAGTCAAATGGTATTTTATGAGATAGATCGTCAGAGAAGGGCGGTGGCGCGTGAGAGATTTCTTATGTATCCAAGATTCATTCAGATGATCTTGAATCACGTTGCTCCAACGTTACCTCAGCGCCGCCCGATCAGATATGTAGAAAGTGTTAGCAAGAGGATCTTCGCCCAGTGCAGATCATCGAGTGTGAGGAGTAAACCTGAGCTCCGTCCTCGACATACTCCATTATTCGGGTACTTGATCAACCCAGAGTATGTGCCAGCTCGTGGGGACGAGTTTCGGGACCCTCAGCCACAACAGGCTGGAGCACCTCAAGCTATACCTGCTGCTCCTGTTGTGTCACCGGAGGACAATATAGACCTTGATGTGGCATTTGGTGGTCAAGGCTTCTTTGATATGGATCGTGTTGATCCTGAAGAAAATGTGCAAGTATCATTTGAAAGGGTTTCGAGTGTGAATGTGACTAGGCCAGCTACAACGGTGGCTGACTCTGATTCTGATGATGAAGTGGATGAAGCAAGACGAATTTTGGTAACTCAAGAACGAATTCATGGGAAAAGAAAAAGAGCTGATGATGACAGTGAGTCAGATTTTGAGGAAGAAGTACATCAGTTGGTCCGTAGATCAAGAAGGGAACCGACAGGTGCAGGTTCGGGAGCTGGTGAGAGCTCAAGGGTGGTACGTTTCACTCCACCCGCACTGTCCGGTATGACAATGGTCCCTTCATCATTACAAGTTACAAGGCCAAGCGCCACGGATGTTCCCGTGGTGGCTACCTCATCTGCATTCGGCCTCCCACCCACTACATTCCAACTTTCGGCTCCTGAGATTGTATCGTTGCCGCCTCTAACTCTTACTCCAACGGAGGTTGTGGCAAGATTTATTGAGTCGACAGTTGTAGCTACTGCAGGGTTGTCAGTTACGATACCACCTGCGGTTACGTTTACGCCTACTTCTGAGGTCCCGGTTACAATAGAAATCCCTCCTCAGTACACTCAAGATATATCACATCTGAGGTTTGATTTCGATGCAACCTTATCAGACTCGGAATGAATAGCAGCGCTTGAGAGGGTCGTGGCAGAACAATCAAGGGTGAATCTTATCCAGACCCATGCTATTCAGCGCCTTGTTGCAGAGAATCAGATACAGTCGTCCCTGCTGATCGAACATGGCAAAATCATTGATGCTTTGAAGCAGTTCTTGGCATCTCAGGGGGAGACGAGCTGTAAAGGCGATGAGCTGAGGACTAAGAAGCGAAATGATCGAGACGATGATCCTAATGAATCGAAAGGTGCAGGTGGAGAGTTGCCAAGAACTGAACAAGCTCTTGGGACTTCCACATCTCAGGGGGAGTCAACAAGTGCAGCGGGCGGTACAGGTGATGATGTGGTGGTCGTGGATACTGAGGTGGATGATGATTTTATAGGTGATGATGATGTATTACCAGTTGAAGAGATAGAGAAGATTGGTGCAGAGATTGTTATTGATAATGATATTGAAGAGGGAGAGATTGTAGAAGAGAATATTGAGCATGAGATTCCGGATGTTGATAAGGCAGATATGAGTAAAGATATGGGAAGTGATGAGACGGAATGGGAAGAGCAGCCAAGATGGAAAGAAGGCTATGCTCAGTGGTTCGTAAAAACGAAGAAACCGGCAGTCCCTACTATGTTCAAGAAGAGTTACAACATTAGAGGTTATGCTGAATCGAGAAAGGGGATTATTTGCTGGATATATGATAAGCAGTTGAGGCTCTTTGTGATTAAAAGATATGATGGTGTTCAGTACTTCAAGAGGATGTTGAGATCGTTGAACACGTTGCCTGAGTGTGAAGTGAAGGACTTAGCCAGATTGAGTTTAATAAACAGGAGTGATGATAGTATGGCTAGAGTCATTGGGAAGATTGTTTGGAAGGAAAGTATAAAAGAGAAGAAGTTCGAGCTGTTGAAACCACAAAAGGGAAAACTTATTGAAGACAAAGATAGAGGATTGAGAGCAGATGGCAAGCCTTGGATGATTATGAAGTATAAGCCGATCCGGTGTTTAAAAGAAGTGCCGATGAAACAAATGCCCAAGGATGTGCTCAAAGATCTGAAGTGGTGGTATGTTGATTGTGAAACAGCTGAGGCAGTAATGGAGGACGAAGATGAACAAGAGCTGCTGAGAGAATATGATCCGATGCATCTAGTGAACTTGTCTCAAGCTGATCTGCAGGTGCTGAATGAGAAGAAGATATTTTATATTCCTGCTTGGAAAGACGATGCGAAGAAATATCAAAGAGTTGTTTCGATATGTGTACGAAAGGGAGTTCATGCTTGAAGTTGAAAGATACAAGATTGTTGAAGATTACCAGACACGTGCTTGAAGTTAGAGATATGAAGCTACTGCCAAGGGGGAGTCTGTTGGTACATGATGTCAGTAGTTTAGTATATAGTGTCTGTAATCGAGTAAGTTGGATTAGTATTTTGTAATAAGCGAAGTTAGCTCACAAGTTCGCTTATATAAGCGAACTTGTAGAGTAAGCGAAGTTAGTGACAACTTCGCCTAAACATGCTAGACGAAGTTGTCGTGTTTATAAGCTGCTAGGTTACGGCTTGTTTAGTAATTCATAAAATCAGTATTGATCGAGTTGTAACGAGTTGTCCAGTGTTTGTGATTGATATCACGTGTGTTTGGTTGCAATACAACGTGTCTTTGTTTATTGTAACGTGTGTTTAATCGTGTTAACGTATATCGTCTTCTACGCTCGTAACGTCTTACGTAGGGATTCCGCACCTACGTAGAATGAGATATTCCATGTAGATCCGGCTGGGAACCTACAAACAATTAACAATCTCAACAAAACCCTACGGTTAATCCTACCGCAAACAAACTCTAAACACAAAGTAAATAATTGAACAAACAACTATCAATCAAAACCAATTCAATTAATCGAAGTATGAGATTATGAGATAAAACCAATAAAATCACAGCCACTAAACATAACCTAATTCATCATTAAACCAAACTTTTAATAGCAATTCAAGTCATATTGATCAAACAATCCATTTAGTTCATCAAAACCGAACAAGAATCATCTAACCTAGGTAGTACAAAAAGGTTTAGCCAATCATAATCAATGAACAGTAGATAAAATAGATATAAATGATAAACATGTTCATATAAATCTGATTACAAAAGGTTTGAATGATTAAAAACCAAAAACGAACTCACAAACGTTAAAATAGTCAAAACTGACAACCGGAGGATAAAAGATAGAAACGTAAGCTTGTCCTCCTTGGTTTCTCCTCTAGAGCAGGTGTGGTGGCTGGAAAAATTATGTCAAAATCGTTCATAGGGTATAAACCCTTTATATATATGTTTAAACATCTCTTTCCTTACATAAAATAGGTTAAAAAAGCCACAAGGACCACTAGAAGACAAAATAAATGGGTAGCTAATTCCTGAGCATTCTTTGCAGCCTTTGGGACATGTGGGATGTCTCGTAGCACGGGAATGGATGCCTCTCCTGGTCGCGTAGTGCGGCTTGGTCCTGGGTGCTCGTTTCTTCGTTTCTGAATCGTTTATCTTCAAACGCGCATACCGACTTCATCCGAATCCCGTTTGAGCTGATTTTTTATTCACTAAACTCGTTTTTTTGATCTCTTCAACATGGGACCTATCATATACACAAACATTTAATTTCATGCAAGAACAATTTATATTCGTTAACGGTTTATGCACAAAACAACACAAAAACGGGATAAAACGCTATATGTTTTGCAACACATCAAATATCCCCACACTTGAACCTTTTTCGTCCCTGAAAAAGAAATCAACACAGGATCATAACCAAATGAAAAATAAAAAACTCCCAGATTATTTAACATTACTAAAGCACAAGAAACAACTCGACATATTGACCACGATTGCCGATATTGTTGTCCACTTAAACCCAGCCACTAACCAATCAAGCCCCCAATTGCACTAAGCGTTTTAAGTAAAAAAAATCAAGGCTACACCTACCCCATCTCAGACAAAGCTAGCTAGAAGAACTAGAGTCGAAGCAAACTGGTTCGACAAATCACCATAAGCCAAGGACTCGTTGATGGTACTAATTAGATGCACTTGGTGAAATTTGATGAATGAATGGTCCTGTGGAGGTCGCACGAGCTATTCCTAAATATTATTGGACTTTATCCTATAAATTCCTAATTTGATATTTATTGACTAATAACCTTCGAGCCCCAATAGTGTATCCTCAGAGTCACCATCCCGAAGGTAACACGTAAACTCTAAGTCCCGTCTAGTATGTGCATCTTTGGCCTCTTTTACTAACTTTGAGAATGCTTCTTTGGCATTTTACAATACATAACTTTCTCATATTCATTTTCTTTTCAGAACAACTTTTCAGAGTACACAAAACTTTCATAACATACTTCTTTTTTTTTCTTTTTTTTTTCTCTTTTTTTTTCTTTTTTTTATATCACCCTAAAGTATATAACTATTTCTATGCTCGTAAAAATATGGACATGTGGTGGTGTGCTAGTTTGAGTGCATTTAATTCTTACCATCTCAAAGTTTTCAGATTATTGTAATCCTCCCTAAGCATCGAAATTCGGTTTCACCATTTTTCAGATTATTATATATATAAAAACTGCTAAAGAGGAATATCAAAGCTAGTTCGGCCTACCGACACATCCCAAATCAGATATGCAAACCATCTCTTCTTTTATTATTATATTATATATTACAAAAGTTGCGAGAGTTCGTTAACACAACGGTAATAATACCATTTCCTGCTTAACGTAGAATAAAATCAATTTTAAAGGGAAATTTTTTTTAAACTTTTTTTTAATATTCTTTTATTTTTCTTAAAAATGAAAACGTTAATTCCCCATCCCCACACTTAAATTTCACATTGTCCTCAATGTGAGACAAGGAAAAGACAAAACTAAACATAAAGAAAAATAAAGTGGAACAGACTCCCCTGGTATATGTGATCATGCAAGTGTGTGGTGAATCATGTTCCTCGCCCTCCTATTCGAACGCAAGCTTAAAACTCCAGTGCTCTCTATTAAGCTATCACTAACGAACGAAAGAGGCAATCCTTAAGCAAATTGCATCCCCATACTTGGTTTAAACTCCAGCTCATCAACCGTCATCAACCAATCAAGGAATAACCTGCAAGTAAGAGAAGAAACACCCGACAAAACTCGAAAATAAAAATAAAATAATAAGAAAAGATATTACCGGGTTGCCTCCCGGAAAGCGCTAAGGTTATTGAATAGTCTTTAGCCGGACTCGCTCCCGAAACCTCAATCAGGAGGCTTCTCCTTTATCCTCTTCCCATCTATGCTCCTCGATACTCTCTTCTTACAATTGGTCGGGAAGAAACCAATTGCACAACTCTCATGGGCACGACCATATGAATTAAACTCGGCCCACCAACTCTTAGACTCCCCAAAAAATGATCCCCTAAAGTGAAACGGGAGTGACGAGCTCTTCTGCACACCACGATCTCTGAGCCTATATATCCTCCTTATTCTTTTAGCCAACTTTTTAAACCTAAACACGTCCCGAATGGAGATTGAGTACGGTTCATGTTTTCGTTTTTCACATTCAAAGTGCAATGGGGGAACTACTGATTCACCAACCACCTCATGGCTCTCCTTACAAGGCTCATTCTTGATCCCCGCACTTGGCTCGTTATACAATAGATCCTCAAGCAACTTTAAATAGCCAAGTGGGTCAAACTCTGCGTCATATGTCATGGTAAGATCCATCAACTCTTCACCAAACTCATCCTTAAATTTTTCCCCCCAAGAGGGAACATACTCCTTTGGCACAATATAATGAAGACATGTGTCACTGAAACACTACCTTGTCGCCTAAACTGGAATAGGGATAAAGAGGACATGTTTGCTTGACATACAGAGTTACAACGTCCCAGGTGTCATTTAATAACGGTGGGTGGGAAGAAAGTTACTACTTTTAAGAACTAATATCGAGTATTACCAATTGGTCATTAGGAGCATCTCATTAGGAGCAACTGTGCGTCAGTGACAACTTGAGTATCTGCATCTGAGTTAAAGGTTTTCCACCATTGTAAACGAATAACTATCGATTGATATAAGCTCTAAATGTAAAATTAAACATTTTGATGATTCCATCGTTAAGAAAAGTCTTTTAGTTCTACTTCATTGTTTTTTCAGGATAGAAATTGTATTTCTTTTTGAATTAATCAATTGAATTTTTATACATATTGAAATAAAATACTATAATTTAAAAAAAATATTGAATTTAAATAATCATTAGCGGTACGAATTTGCTGGCTCTTACAAATTCTAGGGTGTCCCACGGTGCCTCCAAAGATGACACCGTAAAATAAGGTTATCATGAAGTGGTGGGTAAGCTATAGTGGCAACAATTATAGATGAAATAGACATGGAAAAGTACTACTAGCCCCTTCAAAAAATACGTACACTCCCCTGAAGACAAAATTAATTTGATAGCATATAATTATGGTTAACTATTAAAGGGTTTGGATTAAATCCAAATAAAATTAACGTACTAATTATGAGAATTAAGTAGAGTAATTATATATAAAAGTAGAGTAATTATGCAATTACGTCATAGAATAACTACCCTACTTGTATATATAATTACTCTGCTTGATTATGTAACATCCTGAATTTAGTAATAATAAATGGAGTTATGTTGTTAAGTGTGTGTTAATATTTAATTTAGATTACATATAATAAAGTGTATGGACTTGGATAATTAAAGATGGAATAAAGGATGGGATGAACCTTAGGTCCATGGGATTAAGAGAGTATTAATAATCCGTTAAACCTCCCTAAAACCCTAAAACCCTTATTTCTCTCCATCTTATTCGCTACACACTCAAAACACACACACAAACTCCCTCATTCACGGCCAGTAGCCAAGGAAGAGATTCAAGACCCAAACCAAGCTACATATTGATAGATCTTGGATATTTAAGCAAGATTCAAGACTATTGTTCATACCAAGCTAAACCGTGACCTAATAAACATTTAAAGGTATGTTCTTGATCATTAAAATTTATATTTTTATGAGCGGGTAGCCATGAAATTAAGCCCTAGTGTAGATCGGGTATAAACGGACCACAAAGTAGCAAACTTGATGTTAAAATAGACTTAACGAACTTATGGTAATGAAAGATTTATAAAAAGAAACCCTAGATCTAGTCTTAAACGTTTTAGCCATAAAGGTTCAAGCTTTATGGTCACTCGGGTCAAGTTTTAGCCGAAAACGGTTAAGGAAAACACTTATGGGTCAATACCGAATCATACTAAGGTATTAAGGTTAAACGAGTGAAAATAAATCGTAACTCATTTGTTTAGCTCGTTCGCTTACAATGGCCATATTCGATTACAATGGCCTTAGTCGCTTACAATGGCCTTGGTCGATTACAATTGTCTTAGTCGCTTACATGGCCCAATTGCATTCAACCATAGACTCGCTTACACCGTTAAACCAATAAAATCACGAGATCCGGGTGGAATCGGCTATAAACCGAGCCTAATATGAGCTTAGGGGTCACCCTAGCTCAGATCTGGATCGAACGGGACGAAAAATGGTGAAAACGGTGCTAGAATAAGTTTTTCCGGCCACCGTTCGTTTTTCCGGCAAGTGCGGCGCCGGAAAGGCAGCGCCGGAGGTTAAGTCACATCAACGAATGTTCTTATATGACATTTGACATCTGACGAACCCTAAACCTAATTCATTACGGAACATTAACGAACTAGTCTCGTTCGTTAAGCAATTCGCGTGTTAATTCGTTATGATGATTCGTTAAAGAAAAACAACGAACTAGCCTTAATTCGTTATGCAGTTCGTTATGATCACTCGTTAAAGCCAATTCGTTATGATAAGTCAAGATAACGAATCAAGTGATTCATTACTCTCCCAGTTCGCTATGTTAAAATAACGAATCAGGTGATTCGTTATTCACCAGTTCGCTATGTTAAGATAACGAATCCAGCTGGGATCTGAGTAACGAATTAGAAGTTTGAAAGACTGACAGAATGGCCCCTGGACTTAGAAAAGAATGAGATAATTACTTAATTGCCCTTAGACTTTGATAAATTGATGAAAGATACCTATAAAGGTTAACGAGTAACGATTTAACTTACCGGGTAATGATTCTACGAAGTAAAACCGGCTTAGACGTGTAAGACTAATTAACTAGCAATGAGAGTGGCTAGAGATAGTAGTTAATATTGCAATTATTAAACAGTTAGTCACGCACAGCTCGAGAAGGAATAACCAGTAGCACAAGAAGTAACCGAGTTTAGGTGAGTTTCTAGCCTCACTTCCTTGTTATGTTTTCGGGGCTGTGTGCATTCTCGATGTGATTAGTCAATACACTTACCTTAAGTGGTAAGTGTATTCTATATATGATATATATGATAAATATGAATGATTGCTTAACGATACATAAACGATCTTCGGATCTTGCACGTATTGCCAATGATAATGATTATCTCCTTATATGGATATTAAATAATAAATTGTAGAGTTCCTTTACGGATAATATATATTGTATTCCTCGAATGGAAGCCTAGTGTTCCTCTAATGGAAAGCATAATGTTCCTCTAATAGAAAGCCTAATGTTCCTCTAATGGAAAACCTAGTGTTCCTCTAATGGAAAGCATAATGTTCCTCTAATGGAAAGCCTAGTGTTCCTTTAATGGAAAGCCTAGTGTTCCTCTAATGGAAAGCATAGTGTAACCTTAAAGGATAGCATAGTAATAGTAATAGTTCTTTTAATAGGTATTACGTGACGTTCCTCTTGTGGATATTTATATAAGGTTAAGATATGTATGTAGGCACGATATGTGTACGTATTGTATGTCGCCTGATTAACTAGAACTCACTCAGCGTAGCTGACTTTTAGTATGCACGCAGGTGATCAGATTTAAAAGCTAGTATGAGGATGGCACATGGCATGGATTGAACGGCTGGCATCCGAAGATGGAAGAAGTGTTATTTTGAAAATAATGTTTTATGTTATAGTTCTAAAGAAATGATTAATGTTTTGTATCAAATTATTTAAGTTAATGTTTCCGCGAAAGTTTTAATTTATTCTGATTGTAAGAACTGTGTTTATGAGTAAATCTGACGTTAAAGTAGGGCCACTGGGTTCGGGGCCTTACAAAACTTAGAAAGACTGATATGCCTAGAGTTGGCATGTCGGAAGTGTTTGACATTTTTTCTTAAGTTTTAATAGTCATGGGAAAATTCTTAATTTGTAAAATCCCAAATCTTTTGACTATTTACAAAAATGTCCTTAAAAGTAAATTCGAAACCCAATCACATCTAAAATTCTAACTTTTATTTGGTTTACATTTTCAAGTCAAAACTTTGAACCCGTAAAAAATTTGACGATGAATCTATTTGCTTTCTCAAAGTTTTAAAAATATTCAAATTACCCTTTATTTACCCGTAATAAATTTGAAACAAATGCAGTTAATTTGTACCAAACGATCTATTTACCAAGTTTTAACTCGTAACAATCAAATTTAGGTTCCACAAAAAACCCGAAGTGATCATTGATAAAAATAACCGAAGAAACTAAATATGATAAACTTTATTTTATTTGAAAGTGATTGGTATATATATATATATATATATATATATATCATCCTTACAATTTAACATATATATGTATAGTTTACTAAATACACCGAAAAAATAAATTGATAAATTTAAATCATATATTTATAATTTATATGTCAATGTACCAAAAAAAACAATAGATAAATTGATTTATTTTATAAAATGGATTAACTTTTAAGCATATATTTATAATTTAATGATTAAAAAATTACTTCGTAAATTGAAAGCATATTAGAGTTTTATTTTTTGTCTTTTTTATTTATAAACTTCAACAACATACATAGTAAAATATGTTAATGATAACAATTAAAATTATATTTTTTTCAATATTTAACAAACACTGTTTGATGTTGATTTTTGGATTTCACCAAGCATGTTATGAAATATACTTTAACAATGTATAACAGTATAATATGTAAATATCTATTTTTATAAAAGTGTATATATATGTAAGACCCCGTTCCCGATAGCCTTACTTTAGCGTCGGATTTACTCATAAACACAGTTCTACAAATCATAGTTAATTACAACTTTTCGCAGAAATGTTAGCTTCAATCATTAGTTACAAAACATACAAACTTGTCATTAAAACGTATCATAATACATTTTATTTAAAACACAATTTCTTTCATCTTCATATGCCAGTCGTTCAATCCATGCCATGTGCCATCCTCATGCTAGCTCGTTAAACCTATTTACCCGCGTGCATACTAAAAGTCAGCTTTGCTGAGTGAGTTCTAGTTAATCAGGCAACATAAAACACAACCATTACATGCAATTATATACGTGTCTGAAGACACGAGGTCCTCTGTCTAACTTGTTCACCTTAATCCCTAACCTCTTCACTGCCCCTTACGTCCTAGCCACTTGTTTACGGAAGCTCATAGAGGCTTTCCCTCCCACGCACTCATGTTATGCCACTTTAGTAACGAAGGCACGTATAGGCTTACCTTACCACACCCTCACGTTATGTTACTTTAATAATGAAGGCACGTATAGGCTTACCCTACCACTCCCTCACGTTATGCCACTTTAATAACGAAGGCACGTATAGGCTTACCCTGCCACGTACTATCGTCATGCCACTATTACCCCTACTAGACCCCTTTCCACTTCTAACACACTCTACATCTACATATCTATAACACACTTCCTATCAGTTCATCATTTACATAATAAGAAAGTCGCATCATAACATTAACACACACTCATAACCACTAAGTAATCATTCTCCTTAGCGATACGTGCAATATCCAAAGATCGTTCACGCACCGACAAGCAGTCATTCATAAACTCAATGTAAATACTAACTCGTATATCACTTATACCATACACTTACCATTTAAGGTAAGTGTATTCACACTTCACATTGAGTATGCACACAGCCCCGAAAAGATAACAAGAAAATGGGGCTAGAAACTCACATGTGTCATGTTACATTCACCGTTAATGGTTATTCCATTCTTTAGCTGTGCACGACTAACTGTATAACAATTACATGTATCAATTAACTATCACTACCCATATCGTGTTTATAATTTAATTATAACCCTCAACGAACGGGGGTCCGGGGGCAGCGCCCATGGAAGCGGGGTTCTAGGGGCGGCATCCCCTAGCAGGGTCCAAGGGGCAGAGCCCCTGGCTGAGGTCAAGCTGCCAGGTCAGCTTGGAAAAATTTTATTTCTATTAACTGTCTTAACACATTTTTCATTAGAATTCTTAATTATTATTTTATTTTCTAACTCATAAAGTTCGAGGGCTTCTTTGTAATTAATCCATTTTATCTAAGTCTAGGGACCTTTCTGTCATTCTTTCAAACTTTAGTGCGTTATCCAGTTCTTTAACGAAATAGCTCCTTCGTTATTTCTTAACAAATGGGTCTTTATAACGAACTGGCTTTCTATAACGAACTGGCTTTCGATAACGAACTGACCTTCTATTTACCAAGTTTCAGTAGTTATGGCCTTTTGTTGGGTTGATTTTTTTTTTTTTATATCTTGGACTTGCATGGGGTTTGGGTAGGTGAAGATACAACGTCGATGTTTTAGGTTTTGTTCATATTGAGGAAAGATTTGAGTGCTCGGAAAATTTTGAAGTGGAGTGATGGTTTGATTTAAGGCGGTAGTTTGAGAGGGAAAACAGGTGTTTGGGAACTTGGTTGCGTCTAGGAAGATTTTTTTTTTTAACTAATAATAGGTATTAAATTGAAAATATTATAATTTATAAATAATGTTTGAAGTATCCATGAAAATTTTGATAATAAAAATTACAAGTTAATATATATATGAATATACATATTATATAAATAGAATTTTTTTGAGTTCCGAGCGTGTGAATCACACAACCTTTTTTATAATGATTACAATAATTTTTTTTTGCTTATGAGGAAATTTAAAATACGTAAATTGAATGTCAAAATTTGTTATGAGCTTTCAATATTAAATGATGAATGTCGTTTTTGGGAAAACAAAGTTGTGTAATGAAATTTTTTTACTAAGTTCATTACTTAATATCGTGTGACGAAAATATCACGGTAAGTTAAAATGGCCGTCATCGTAAATCGAGATATCACGAGCAAACGATTTTTGTCTTTAAAGTAAAATTTATATGAAGTTTTGCATGAGAGATTCAAGAAGATTACAAGCTATAAGTTTGTAACTTTCTTGAAAAATCATGGCAAAACTATTATAAGAATTTTAAAACGCGGACAATCGTATGATTTAAATTTTTATTTGAGAAAATTTATAATGAACCAAGGATTGCATGATGGAAGTTGTTATGAAAATAAATTTGGGTAGTGAAAATTCTACCACATTTATTATATAATGTAATATAATTAAACTGTCGTGAGAAGTTTAAATAATTAAAATTTTGAAGTGATCGTCCAAAATAAACGGAATAGTTACAAAAATAAAAACAAATTTATAAGATTTTTTTTGTACAAGGACGTTAAAGACAATTTAAATTTACATAATAGGAAATTTACTTGAAATGTTAAGGTGAAATTTATCATAAAACCTTTTTAATATGATGAAATTTATATAATAAGATTTTTTGTTTGTAAATAGTCTTAATGAAAATAAATGGCATATTAAAAATCATTATGAATAGATAAAACTCTACATATACATACATTTATTTATTTATTTCCTTTTTATAACGAAGAGATTTTAATGAACGAAAATGCAATAAAAATCCTTGTAAAACTTAACCATATAAAATCGAGATATAAAAGAATTATTAACAATAAGAAAAAAAATTATAACATTTATAAATGAATACTCGTGATAAGAATTTATAACAAAATGTAGGAAAAATGGTTTAAATTCTTGAAACGTAATAATAATGTTTTAAGATTTAAAGGTGGAAAAATCGTGCATGAACCACCATTACTTGACATTCCGACACTAAAAACCTTTTTAAAAAAATACCATGTTGGAATCTAAACATGTGCACGTACCACCGCGTCTTTTTCATGTTTTCGACTCAAATAACGATAATGACAAAGACAATAAATCGAGATACAACGGGATGTCAAAACACTAGTCCATGTACCACCGAGGCTTTTATGTTTTCAACACCAAACATTTGGAAGGCGACCGGAACGCTCGCATTCGACAACTTAAAGTGGTCATCTCATATGAGACAATCATTAAGGAGATTTGAAACAACGGGATCCAAGTTAAGCTCGTGATCCATAAAACACAATAAAAACTAATGATTTTGCGTTTTAAGGTAAGGATACCTTGAAGTAATATGAAAGTGTGTGTATGTGTATAGTTATGATTTGATAAAATAAATAAGTACATAAATAAACAAGTGTATTGAACAATCAAGTAGGGTAAACACGTATAGGTAACACGTATAAGGACCCTAAAGTAAAGACTAAACTAGGCCGTCACGTCTAACCACTTATCCTATATTTTTCTGGCTTTGATACTAATCTGTCACACCCCGACCAAAGGCGGCGGAACATGCCGGGGTGAAACGTGATTGGACAAATACACAAGACACTATTTAAAGTGACAATATTTAATCTGCTCTTTTATTTCATAAATCAATAATCAACACATCTCGTTCACACCAACAAGTTGAATACAAGTAACAATTATATTGTTCATTTTACTAATACCCTAATGGTCTTGGTAACGTTTTCATCAAGTCCTCGAGACAACAATAGTCAAACCTGTAACATTTCATAAAATAAAGTTTGTCAAAACAAAGGTTTGTGAGCAATTCATAAGATTGAGCATATAAGTATATAGTAATAAAAGCCACAAAACTTGTATACAAAAAAAATAAATTAAAGCTATAAACTTGGATAAAATAGTTATCGCTAAACAAGTTAGCGACACCTAGCTATAAGGGGATGCCAAATAGTCTAGGATTTTATTGACAATTTCTAAACACATTAGCACCACCTAGCTACAAGGGGTTGCCAAGTAGTCTAGGATTTTATAGTTATCGTTAATTGCATTACGTTAACGACACCTTGCCATGAGTGGTTGCCAAATGGTCTAGGATTTATAGTTCCATCATCCAAAAGCGATAAACACGTAGACAAATAAGCATAGAACACCAAATCGAGCAATTATTCAAGTAAAGTATACAATCACGTTTGTGGTTTTAAAGATTCAAGTAAATAAAGCATTTAGTTTGTTAAGTATGCAATGTAACCCCAAAATGAAAGATGGAAAAAGGGGTATGAAAGTACTCACCTCGACTAACGAATCGAGAACTAATAAATGATTGACAAATAAAGGAAGCTCGAACGGTAAACGAACAAATCCGACTTGAATCGATAAAAACCTTAACTAAACTAAGTAATATAATATATATTAATGAACTTGAAACCATAATGAAACTATATTTGAAACATTGGACAAGAAGGTTCGGTTGTAAATCGGAATACCGGTTAGTTTGTTAACGATTAGGGATTCGTACTTAATTGATAATTAAAATAAAAAATAATATTATTTTATTGGGGCTTTTAGATAACTAAACCAATATTAAATAGAAACAAGACGGGTTTTAAATCAAGAGTTCGGTTTTCATAAAATGAATTGATAATAAAGTTTATAATAATATTATTAATGATAAATGATAGTAATGATAATAAAAATTCTAAAAGATAGGTTATATATATATATATATATATACTTATATATATAGATATATAAGATAATAATAATAACAATAACTATTTCTAATAATACTAATATAGTATAATAATTATAACAATAATCATTATTAATAATACTAATATTAATAATTATAGAATAGAAATCTTGGTATTAATTATAATGTTGTTGATAAAAATGATAATACTAATAAATAATATTGATAGTAAATAATGATACCATACTCGATGTCGGTTTGATTTCTAAACGAATTCATAAAATAAATATAATAATATTATTGTTAATAATAAATGATAAAAATATGATTTTAATAGATAATAATAATAATATTAACAACTCTAATATTTATAAGAATAATGATACTAATAATACTACTAATACTAGTAATAATAATACCATACTAAATTTTGATTCGGTTTCTAAACGAGTTCACCATATTAAAGATCTATTAATAAATAAAACATTTAGTACTAATAATTAGAATTAATAAGGATATACATATTTTTTATAAAGAGTTAATAATAATAATAATAATAATAATAATAATTGTTAAAAAATATGAGTTTTATATATTTAAATAGTTTTATACTAATTATACGATTTTTAACAACGATAACACAAAATCGGTTTTAACGTGGGACTCGAACTCGGGTCTTGACGAGACGACTCAACAATCCAAATCCCGAAACACGATATGTTAACAAACCAATTCCATAATTTAAATAACAATTAAAACCAAACTCGTCCCCACAACGTAAACACCCAAATCCTAAATTTATTTACCTTTTAGAGGTTCGCGAGTCGCCGGAGCCGTGCCGGAAAAATGAACCGGATAGAAAGTGAGAGAGAGGGAGAGAGAGACGAGAAAAGAGAGAGAGAGAGATACTAGAAAGAGAGAGAGAGAGGGGGAGAGAGCCGAGAGATGGAGGGCGAGCAGAGAGAGAGACGAAGCACCAGGTCCACGGCGATACACGGAGGCCGGAGAGAGCAGAAAGTGAGAGAGTGACGAGGTAGCCACGGCGGCCGAAGGTCACCGGAAAAACGGCGGAAAGAGGTGTAGGCTGTCGGTCGGAGACGGGTGGCCGGAGGTTCAGTGGTGGTGTTTTGGATGAAGAAAGGGTGGCCGGAGGTTGCCAGATCGAGGTCGCCGGAAAACGGCCAAGTGGGGTCACGGCTGTGATGATATGATTTAGGTTTAGGGTTTTATGTATTTATATATATATATGTGTGTGTGTGTGTGTGTGTGTGTGTGTGTGTGTGTTTGTTATTTGCAAACAGGTCCTCCAACTCCTAAATATTATACTGAGGTTACTAAACTTAACAAATTGTTAACATAGATTGAGAATAGCAAGAAGTACCCCTTACAATTTATAAACAGATTTTATGTTAAATGAACAACGATTAGTACACGCCTACATGACGGGCTTGATGAACTAAGTACGTGAAAACTTTAAAGATCGACTTAAATGATTAATAAAATTACCGGGTTGGGTTTACAATACAATACGAGTTTGAACTATAATTTATTAAAATAAATCGCGAAGGAAAAATCAAAACCCGAAATTGACGAATGTCACAATATGGGATGAAAAGATGAAGATGTGACCTAATTAAACAAATAGGATTGTTCTAAGTGTAAAGGTGTATGCAATTGCAGTATTTGTATATATGTTTATGAAACTTTATATGCATAAGACTTGTGAAATTTAGAGGAAATTAAGGTAGATGTAAGTGTAAAAAAAACGAGGTCATCGGCCCACTCGTAAAGTTATACTAATGGCAAAGGCATTTGGAGACGTTTTTTTTAATTCGTATCGTATTTTTATTATGTGATTAATCTTACTTGACCCATATCGTCGCATCGACCCAAAAATTTTTATGCCCAATCCTATGAAATCGAGCACCTAAAAACAGTGAACCCATTGAAAAAAAATCATGGATCCGCCACTGACCTCGGGTTGGGATTCAATTCTTCTTCTTGGTTTCGGTTTAGAGAAACAGAGAAAGAGAGAGAGCGCTTAAGTATGTGTTTTGGATGGTGTATGGAATGAGTGAAATGAAAGAATTATGGAGTAATTGAGGTTTATATATCATGGGACATGGGCTTAAGCCCATGATCTTTTCTTCCTTTCTTTTTAATCTAAATCCATTACCCAAATCTATTTAACCCAACACTAGCCCGATTTTATTAACCGAAACGAGAAAACGGGATGTTACAATATATATAACATAAATAGAGTTTAAAGAAAAGTGAATTATTTAATCATGTTACAGATTTAAAATAAATGGAGTGTAAAAGGAAAATTAATAATTATTAATCCATGACATATATTAGTTTTGGAGGGATAAAAATTCTGAAAATTAACCACAAAACCGACATATGTATACAATTGTTTTACTTATTAGAATAGGTAGATATTACATTTTCTATTCAATGCCCTTGTATGATAAAACACACTATAAGGTTCAACATAATAGATTTGAGGAAAAAATATCAAAACAAGTGTTTTGACTCTTCGTTTTTCTTTTTCTAGAAGAAGACTTTAACTATTAGCTTACATCTATTCTAAGCATCATATTTTGAACCAATCCGATTGCACCATGAGGAACAGGTCGGCCAACGAGGCTAAGCCTTAACCATCAATTTTTGGTCACTAGAAATCATAAAAAGTAACTTCAAACAAATCAAAATATGAAATGTGTGTTACATAGGCTAATTTAGCCTACGAATTCATATTTTTAGCCGTATGCAAGTAGGCTAAATTAAAAGGAAACAAGGTGGCTAAGCACGAGCAAATATTTTCTTGGCCAGTGGCGGATGTGTAAGGCTCGTCTCAAAAACAAATAAATATAACGTCTTTAACGAGCGAATTTAAACAAACGATTAAACGTACGATAATATATAAAAAAACGTGAACTATTGCAATGTAGAATTAATCCTTATACAAAATAAAAGCCCACTAGTTTAAGTACAAAATACTTAAAAAACAACGAAAGCTAAAGAACTTTCGAGAAGTGTTCGGTTCTTGACATGGCTCGATCTTCATCCGGGGTCTAAAGTGCAAAATTACCTATCATACAATTTCATTCAAACGATTAGAAATCAAAGCATTTGAACAAACATATATATATATATATATATATATATTGTTATTTTATTTATTTATTTATTTATTTTTCTTCCTGACCCGGCCGTGTCAGAATTCAACCCGCCCAGGTCACCAGGATATGTTTTCTTTCAAAACCTTTACCCGGTCGTGTCAGTTTTCAACCCGTCCGGGTCACCTGGCATGCTTTCTCTCAGAACCTTTACCCAGCCGTGTCAGTTTTCAACACGGTCGGGTCACCTAAGCATGCTTTCTTTTCACCCAATTTGCATCCAAATCTATCCAAAACTCATCCAAACTCAATATAATCACTAGAAAATCGTGTCTAACATATCTAAACCATAATCCATTAACCGGATTCAATTTTCTTAGTTTTTACGCTCCCGTTACCCGGTTTGCGTTTGCGTTTATTTAACCCGTTTGACATTTAAGCATTATAACTTAAATCGTCCACAATCTTTTTATAGGTTTATTTCTCTACATTTACAACCCATTACCCGGGCTTATTAATCTCGTGTTCCACGCTTCCGTTACCCGGTTTGAGTTTACACTAATTTGACCCGGTTTATGTTCAAGTACTTAAACTTGATTCATTCATATTCTTTTCAAGAAACTATTCTTTTTTTCCAACTATAACCCATTATCCAGGTTAATTATTTTATGAACCACACTCCCGTTACCCGGTTTGCGTTTATACTAATTACAACCCATTATCCAGGCTCATCGTCCTTATTAATCATACTTCT
This sequence comes from Bidens hawaiensis, assembly GCF_021521415.1. Lineage (NCBI taxonomy): Eukaryota > Viridiplantae > Streptophyta > Magnoliopsida > Asterales > Asteraceae > Bidens > Bidens hawaiensis. Next base: position 88,305 of record NW_027505858.1, read on the forward strand.
GTTACCCCGGTTTGCATGTACATCTCTTTGACCCGTTTGGTTTGCTTTTGTGAATACTATCACTTTTGAGCAAACCATTCACACTTATAAACATTTTTACGATAAATCATTTGACTTAACAAGATTAGATAATTGAAATAAATAACGAAGCATATAGCCACGTACCTTAAGCTTTTCCTTTCAAGCGTGCGTCCGTCCCGGCTTGACCTCTCGAAGCTTGCCCCGAGTTGCCTAAAGAGCACATCCCAATTATAATTAGAACCATTCTGGTTCGTGTCTAAAGCAAGTAATTTGCCAAATCACATTACCATATGTTTTATTAACAACTTTAATTCATTATTCATAGCTAATAACCCACTTAGGCATTTTGTCAAACACCTTGTGGGCATAACATTTGGCTAGCCATAATAGTTCAATTTAGAGGTTTCTAACCAAGTGATTTAGACCCAACTAGTAGGTATGTTCTCTATAATCACATTAGTGTTGGATTTTCAATCCATTAGATGGAAACTAATCCAATTAAGCTACAATAATTTCATGGATTTCTTGTTTCCCATTGAACCCATTTCCTCCTACACCAAGATGGTACTCTAACACTTGATTATTCCTAATTCATTTACAATTTCAGTTAGGATTAAGGCCATGGGTCTCTATAACACCCTTTTTAGGCCATACTAACATCAATTACTCAAGAACTCAATCTCTCAAGTTCATGTGTACAAAATTAATCAACCAAAACGAAAAGTTAAACATACCTTAGGTTAGATATGTATGGATGATTGAAAATCTCTATACATGCACTGGTTCTTAGCCCGATTACCCTTTCAACTTGTTGATTTTAATATTTGATAAAGTGTTATCCTTCTTCTCTCTATGGTCGTTCTATGCGCACACACCAGTGTGTGTTTGTTTTAAAATTTTATTTTTAGAACTCTAGGTTTCATTTAACCACTTTGGCCCTTCTAGTTCAACATTTTACTTTTAAATGGATTGAACCTATCCTTTTATTAGAATTTTTTTTCTATGAAACTAACTAGGTTCAAGATCTCCTAGTTACCGTATCGTTAATAACCGATAATCGTGTGTGTGTGTGTGTGTATAAATTTAATATTTTTGAGGTGTTACAAGTCACCCCCCCTTAAAAGAGTTTCGCCCCCGAAACACTTATACGTACCGAAAAGAGAAGGGTATAGTCTCATCATTTCTTCTTCGGACTCCCAAGTGGTGTCTGATCCCTTCTGGTGCTCCCATCTCACTTTGACTTGATCAATTTCCTTGTTTCTTAGGCATTTGACCTTCCGGTCAAGGATTGCAATAGGCTGTGCCACTTAGTTGAGCTTTGTGTCAACTTCTATGTCGTCGAGGGGGACATATGCTGTCTCATCGGCTAAACACTTTCGTAGATGCGAAACATGAAATGTATTGTGAATCCCGCTTAATTCTTCTGGTAGTTCAAGACGGCAAGCCACCTTGCCCACCCCGCCAATAATCTTGAATGGTCCAATAAACCACGGGCTCAATTTCCCCCTTTTTCTAAAATGGATGACCCCTTTCCATGGAGATACCTTCAACATTACTTTATCCCCTATTTGAAATTCAATGGGCCTTCAACTTTTATCTGCATAGGACTTTTGTCGATCATGGGCCGCTTTTAAATGGGCCCGGACCGCGTCAATCTTTTTGTTTGTGGCTCTCACCACATCCTTGTGTGCTAGTTTTCGTGGTCCGACTTCACCCCAACATACAGGGGTTCGACATTTCCGACCATAAAGCATTTCGTACGGTGGCATACCGATGCTTGAATGGTAACTATTGTTGTACGAAAATTCGAATAGCGGTAAGTAAGTGTCCCAACTACCGCCAAAGTCTATTTATGCATGCCCTAAGCATGTCCTCTAAGGTCTGAATCGTTCTTTCACTTTGTCCATCGGTTTGTGGGTGGTAAGCCGTACTAATCAACAACTTGGTACCCATCTGTTCTTGAAATTCTCGCCAAAAGTTCGAAGTGAACCGGTTGTCTCTATAGGATACGATTGACACCGGAACCCCGTGGCGTGCCACAATCTCGTTCACATATACCTCCGACATCTTTCGGATGTATATTTTTCGCGTATAGGAATAAAATGAGCACTTTTAGTCAATCTATCAACGACTACCCAAATGGCATCAAATCCCCGGGCCGTCCTTGGTAATTTGGGTAATAGGTCCATAGTAATATGTTCCCATTTCCAAACAGGTATATCCAATGGCTGGAGTTTTCCATAAGATTTTTGATGCTCTGCTTTGACTTGTAAACAAGTTAAGAACTTTTTGACATACTTTGCCACATCTCGTTTCATCTCGGGCCACCAATAATTTTGTTTTAAGTCTCGGTACATTTTGGTAGCCCCCGGGTGAACCGAATAACGCGACTTATGAGCCTCATCAAGTAGGAGGTCCTCGACACCACAAGTGTTCAGAACCCAAATCCTACCGAATCGGTATTTCATCCCATTTTTTCCATCTACAATATCTTTCACTAGCCCTTCACGCGTTCTTTTCTCTAATTCTTCTCTTTTACCGCTTCTACTTGTGCCACCCGGATCTGTTCAAGTAATCCCGACGTTACCACAAGTTGCATGGACCGTACCTGAATAGGAGCGTAACCTCCCTTTCGGCTAAGGGCATCCACCACTACGTTAGCCTTTCCCGGGTGATAATATATTTCACAATCATTGTCTTTCACCATTTCTAGCCAACGTCTTTGCCTTATGTTCAACTCCTTTTGATCAAAGAAGTACTTTAGGCTTTTATGGTCAGTGAAAATAGTGCACTTCACCCATACAAATAATGTCTCCAAATCTTTAAGACAAATACCACCGCTACCAACTCAAGATCATGAGTCGGGTACTTCGTCTCATGTATTTTCAGTTGTATCGAGGCATAAGCAATTACTTTACCTCTTTGCATGAGTACGCATCCGAGACCAAGCTGAGATGCGTCAGAGTACACAACCATGTCGTCATTGCCATCCGGTAAAGTTAATACCGGTGCACGAGTCAGCTTTTCCTTTAGCAAACGAAATGTTTTTTCTTGCTCATCCTTCCAAATGAACTTCTTGTCTTTGCGGGTTAACATAGTCAATGGCGATGCAATTTTGGAGAAGTCTTTGATGAATCTCCTATAGTAACCCGCAAGTCCCAAAAACTTCTAATCTCCGAGGGGTTTCTCAAAGGATTCCATTTTGACACCGCTTCAATTTTCGACGGATACTAATATTCCATCGGCACTTATGATGTGCCTGAGGAATTGCACTTCCCGAAGCCAAAAGGCGAACTTTGAGAACTTAGCGTAAAGCTTTTCTCTCCTAAGTGTTTCTAACATTTCTTGCAAATGACGAGTATGATCTGCCTCGTTTTTTGAGTAAACTAGAATGTCATCGATGAACACAATCACTGACTTGCCCAACATAGGTTTGCAAACCCGGTTCATGCGATCCATGAATGTCGCGGGTGCATTTATTAGCCCAAAGGACATCAAGATGAATTCGTAATGTCCATACCACGTACGGAGCGCCGTCTTCGGCAGATCCTCATCCTTTACCTTCAATTGGTGGTAACCCGCCCTCGAGTCGATTTTTGAAAACCAACACGCACATTGTAGTTGGTCGAATAAGTCGTCGATCCTCGGAAGTGGATATCGATTATTTACGGTAAGTTTGTTTAGCCACATGCGCATGCTTCCGTCTTTCTTTTTCACAAACAACACCGGTGCTCCCCATGGGGAGACACTTGGCCGTATAAACCCTTTATCAAGTAATTCTTGCAATTGGGACATTAGCTCCTGAAGCTCCGATGGTGCTAACCTATATGGTGCCTTAGCAACCGGTTTCGCACCCGGGATCAATTCAATCCCGAACTCCACCTCACACTCTGGTGGCACTCCCGGTAAAATGTTCGGGAACACGTCATTAAATTCGCGCACGATGGGCACGTCTTCAATTTTTGGCATCTCTTTTTCCGAGTCGAGCACGTAGGTTACGAAGGCCTTGCACCCATGTTGAATGTGTCTACTAGCGTCCATCATCGAGCACATTATGGGGTTGTAATTTTTTCCCCCATAAATAGTAACAAGTCTTCGACTCGGCGATGTCAATTGTATCTCCTTGCAGTAGCATACTACATTGGCATGGTGGCGGAACAAAAAATTCATCCCAATCACCACATGGAATTCCCCCATCGCCATGGGTATTAAATCAACCGAGTAATCTTCACCTTCAATATTCATTTTGCAATCTCGGGACACATCACAAACAATAAAACTCTTGTTATCTCCTACCTCTACTTCTAAAGGCATAGGTAGTTTTGTCAAAACAAATGAAGGGTGTTGAATAAATCCATGTGATACGAATGATTTATTCGCATTCGTATTAAATAAAACTTGTGTAGGAATTAAATTCACGGTAAATGTACCTGAATCCACGTCAGGTTCAATATTTGCTTCGGCCGCTGTTATATGAAAATATTGTGCCCGCGAATTTGGGACTTCAACCTTCATGTCTCCTACATCTTTCTTTCCTACTAACTCCGGGCACTTGGATTTCTTGTGTCCTGGTTGATAGCATTTATAGCACACCGACATTTTAACAGGGCAATTTGAAACCACATGACCCATGTTCCCACAAATGACACAAGATTTTTCTTTGTAGTAGCACTCGCCCCGATGGGCACTGTAACATCCTACTTTTGGTTATATTAATAAAATAAATTTCGTCTATTTTATAATGGGTCGAAATCGGTTTAGATAACTAGAATATGAGTTAGTTTAGTGTTGGGGTAAATGGGTATGGGTTATGGACTTGGGTATGAAAGAAAGAAGGAAAGACCATGGGCTAAGCCCATGATCCATAAATATATAAACCTTTAATACCCAAATTTCATTCATTTACACATATTCCATACACCTCTCAAACACACACTTAAGCTCTCTATCTCTAGCCTCTCTCTAGCCGAAATATAGAAGAAGAAACGGATCCCGACCCAAGGTATAATAGTATTTTGTTGTATGAGATTAAATCCGTTAGTTATGGTCACGAAACGACGAGCCGACACCGTTAAACCGTTTAAGTCACGAGATCCGGGTGGAATCGGGTATAAACCGAACCTATGATGAGCTTAAAGGACACCCTAGCTCAGATCTGGATCGAACGGGACGAAAAACGGTGAAAACGAGTTTTTACGACGTGTTCGCGGTTTTCCAGCGGCTTTCTGGCAAAGGCGGTGCCGGAAAGGCGGCGCCGGAATAGTGGTACGAGGATAAGGAATGTCAGGGAATGTTCTGACATTCCCTGACCTAACCCTAGTTCGCTAAGGGTAATTAGCGAATTAGATGTAATTCGCTAAGCTGATTCGTCTGTGGGAATGTAACGAATTAGCTTCAGTTCGTTAAGGGAAAAGATAGCAAATTACCGTTGATTCGCTATAGCTAGAAGATAACGAATTAGTCCCAAATTCGTTATAGTCATTCGTTAAAGGAGATAACTAATTAGAAGGTCCAGTTCGCTACTTGTACCGGTTCGCTATGAACTGATTCGTTAAGAAATCCAGTTCGTTAAAGGGGTCAATTCGCTATGAGAAGCAGTTCGTTATGATAACCCAATTCTCTAATAATAGGTAACGAACTAGAATTTTAACAGAATGGTAGAAATGGTCTCTGGAATTAGAAAAGAATGATTTAATTACAAAGAAGCCCTTGGATTTTAAGTAGCAAATTATTTAATGATTCAAAATCCTAATGGAAAATGTGTTAAGACAGTTAATGAAAATAAAAATTTTCCAAGTTAATGAAAATAAAAATTAACCCCAGCCAGGGGCTCTGCCCCTTGGACCCCGCTAGGGGCTGCCGCCCCTAGAACCCTGCTGCCAGGGGCGCTGCCCCCGGACCCCCGTTCGTTGAGGGTAATAATTAAACTAGAAAGACGATAAGTGTAGTGATAACTTACTGAAACGTATAACTATTATACAGTTAGTCGTGCACAGCTCAAGAAGGGAATAACCGTAAACGGTGAACTCAACCGCATTGAGGTGAGTTTCTAGCCTCACTTCCTTGTTATGTTTTCAGGGCTGTGTGCATACTCGATGTGATAGTTAATAAACTTACCTTAAGTGGTAAGTGTATGCCTTGTACGATTTATGTATGATGATTGCTTAACGGTGCGTGAACGATCTTCGGGTATTGCATGTACCGTCAGGTGGTAGCTAAAGACGTGATTGCTATGTATGATGTAAGATAAGATGCATGTATGATATTTATGATGTATGCATAATGTACGTATGATATGTTAATGGTATGTGAACGCTCTTCGGAGATTGCACGTATTGTCAGGAAAAGTATTTAAAGACAAGTATAGTATGAAGCTATGAAAGAAAGAGTACCGGACCCTAATAATATCCGAGGATGAAGGGTACCAGACCCTAATAATATCCGAGGATGAAGGGTACTGGACCCTAATAATATCCGATGATGAAGGGTGACCGGACCCTAATAATATCTGAGGATGAAGGTGACCGGAGCCTAATAATATCCGAGGATGGAGGGTACCGGACCCTAATAATATTCGAGGTATGTAGGGTGAAACGCCCCTTTATAATGTATGGTTAGATATGAATGTGTATGGACGAATGTTGATCTTGATATGTATGTAATGCGTACCTTCGGGCACGTATATGTGTATGAAAAATAAGTTATGTGATTAACTAGAACTCACTCAGCGTAGCTGACTTTTAGTATGCACGCAGGCAAATAGGTTGAGGCAGTTCGCGTGACTGAAGACACATGGCATGGAATCGAAGATACTGGCATCTCGAAGAAATGTTGTGATGTTTTAAAGACTATGTTTTGTTTTAATTGACTACGAATGTTTTATAAGACATGATTTGATGGTTATGTAAAATGTTATGGTTGAAGTTTTATTATTCCGCGAAAGTTTTTATTAACTCTTATATTTAGAACTGCGTTTATGAGTAAATTGTTGGTGCATGATGTCAGTAGTTCAGTGTCGAGTGTCTGTAATCGTGTTAATTAGATTTGAGTTTTATATGTAAGCGAAGTTACTAACAAGTTCGCTTATATGGGCGAACTTGTTAGTCAAGCGAAGTTAGGGACAACTTCGCCTGAACATGCCAGGCGAAGTTGTCGTGTCTATATAAGTTGTTTGTTACGGCTTATTAAATAGATTAAGAGTTTATTCGTGTATTTGAGTCAGAGAGTTTTGTATTCAGTGGTCATTGTATCACGTGTTTACGGTTGGAATACAACGTGTGTTTGGTTATCGTATCGTGTGTTAGCTCGTATTGTTTTCTATACTCGTAACGTCTTACGTAGGGATTCCGCACCTACGTAGTACGCGATATCTCGTGTAGATCCGGCTGGGAACCTACAATTGGTATCAGAGCATTTGCTCGATTGTGTGGTTCGGGATTATCACGCGGGTATAGAAATCGTTCCGTTCGACTATTCGCGGGACGAGTTTTCTGAGCTTTTGTGCTATACTCTCCTCCTACAATCTTAAACAACCCATAACACCTTCACAAACCTCGAAAAACCAGAAATCTAATCTGCAGAAACTTCGTGTTCATCAGGCGAAGTTGCCGTCACTGTTAGTAGGGTTTCGGCGAAGATATAAGGTTAAGCGAAGTTATCCACAACTTCGCCTACCTCTTCAAGTTCGCTTACCTCAAGCGAAGTTACCCACAACTTCGCCTACCTCCCAAGTTCGCTCAACTTAAGCGAGGTTATTCTCAAGTTCGCCAATCCGGCGAATTTAAGAAAGTGAGCGAAGTTAAAAATTCACGTGAAGTTAAGTCTTAAGCGAAGTTATTCACAACTTCGCCTACAGAGCTGTTTGAAAATAAAATTTTTGATTTTCGGATTTCTTTGAGTTTTGAGAAAGATGTCTTCGATAAACATTACTGAACTGGTAAAGATGGAAGTAGAAGCGGGGTCGGCTACAAAGGCACCTAAGATGCTTAAGAAAACTGATTATGTAGCGTGGAAAGATCGTTTTGTACAATATGTCAAGTATCAAGATGCCAAGATGTGGGTGTGCATACAAGATGGTTACATTCCACCTACTGCTGAGTATGAGGGTCGTGATCAAATCAAGAAATACAAAGAGATGGAAGAAGAGGAGAAGAAAATGTATGAGGCAGAAAGCAAAGCTTATGCAGCAATTACAATGGCTCTTCCACAAGAGATACTCCACACCTTCCGAAAGTATAAAACTGCTAGAGAGCTTTGGGAAGCACTTGAGAACCGGTTTGAGGGCAATGTGGGAATTCGTGCCTCGAAAATTAAACTTCTAAAAACCCAATTATCGGTCTTCAAGTATCTGAAGAATGAATCACTTGATGATATCATCACTAGATATTATCATCTGATGACTGAACTCAACAACTATTCAATTGTTTACAAAGAAGATGAGATTGTTGAAAAGCTTCTTGATGCTCTCCCACCGAAATAGGAGATGTATACTGTGTTGATGAGAGAAGACAAAGACTTTGCTGACTATGACCTGGAGACAGCAGTTAACAAGCTAAGAACGTTTGAACTGAACATGGTACGAAAGGAGACACCTACCGATCAGGTTCAAGATCCAGGTATGTATGGTGCAAAGGTTAACTCTGGATCAAGTTCGAAAACTGAATCATCTGCTTATTACTCTAAGAGAGAGTCAGGCGCGAGCTCAACACATGAGGGACATGTATCTCTCAACATGAACGGTGATGTGTGCTTTGTAGCTGGAGGATCAAATGCTTCTCAAACTCAAGCGACTAAGAGTAGTTTTGCCCCAGGTGTTTCAAACAACAACTACTCGAAGATGCCCATGAGTGTTAAATCTGCTGAACAGCAGTTTGCTCTCTATGCATCTTTTATTGCTTCGTATGAGAACTACATTCAGGGTAAGATTGTTGATCCTGCAATTTTGGATGAAGATTATGATCAGATCGATGCTGATGATCTGGAGGAGATGGATCTGCAGTGGCAGATGGCTATGATTGTCAGAAGGGTGAAAAGGTTTATGAAGAAGACAGGCAGGAAGTTTGTCGGAGAGAGGCCAGGGTTTGATAAGTCGAAGGTACGCTGTTACAACTGTCAGCAGAATGGCCACTTTGCAAAAGAATGCAAATATGAACGTGTAGAACACATTCAAAACAGATCTACACAGCAGAGTGGTAGTGGTAATGACTATAGAGCTATGATTTCCAGACAGAACGAGGAGTACAACTGGAATCTGCATGTTGAAGAAGTATTTGAATAGGCCAATTTGGCAAAAATCGAAACTGCAGATAGTGAGAAGGGAACTGGCGAAAATGAAGCTTATATGGCAGATGTGGCAGACCAGCTCTCCGAGGTAAGTACCGAACTCTCTTGTACTAAGTGTGAACATCTGTCTGAACGACTGACAACTATAACTGATCAGTTTGTTAGTTTGGATGCGCAATTTAAAACTTTAAAAGAAGATCATCATTTCACTAAAGCTAGAGAAAATAGTTACAAAGTAAAAATTAAAGCTAGTAAGAAGGATATTAAAAGTCTTAAAGCAAAGCTTGCTGAAAAAATTCAAGTGATTGATCTTAGCTATGAGGTTCTAGAAGAGAAAACCAAACTAATAGCTGAAAGGGAAAAACAGATAGCTGATCACCAGGTAAAAGTGGTGGAACTTAACAGGAAACTGGAGCAATTCAGAAATTCCTCCGCTATACTTGATCACCTCGTTAGTGATCAAGGTTCCCCAAAAAGGGGAGGAATTGGTTATCATGAAGTTCCACCACCTTTCAATCATAATTACACTTATGACCCTAGTAATCAGAAATCTGTTGATGTTGACTATGGTCAGACAGTTCCAGTTCAAGTTACTACTAAAGAACCAGAAGTGAGTAAGCCTGTTGCAAGTATTAAGATTTCTCCTCCGAGTCCTGTCTCATCTAACTCAGACAAGTCCTCTGAGTCGTATGAGACAAAACAAGAGGAAGTTTTCCCGAGAAGTGGAGAGAAAAATAAAACACCTGAAAAGAAGTCTCCACTAAACCCGTATGTCCCACCATATGTGAGACAAATGGGCAGTAATACAGCCTCAACATCTAAGACAACTTTTGATAAGAATGTTGGACACAGGAGTTGTTTTAGATGTAATCAAATAGGACACCTTGTTGCTGATTGCCCTCTGAAGCAGAAATTCAGAGGTGTGAGGACTTCAAAATCTTAGAAAAGAACTAACGGTAATCAATATAATGGTAAAAATGAGAACCCATCAACTTTCAGAAAATGGACTAATTCAGGTTTTCAAAAAAATAGATCTCAGTTTTTCACTGCTAACAACCAAACCTTAAGTAATAATTCTTTTAATTCACGAAGGTTTGGATGGCCTCATAGTCAATCCATAAGAAGGTATCCTGTTAGGACTCACAGAAATTATTATGATACTAACTTTGGACAGCCAAGGTACGGAATGTATCGACCCAAGACCAATCTGTCTTGGGTCCCCAGATTTTAATCATCTGCTTTAATCGTGCAGGAACAGTTGAACAGGGCTACCAACAATCAATGGGTTGTGAATAGCGGCTGTTCCCGGCACATGACGGGTAACAAGAAATTGTTGCACGACTTGAAACCTGTTCAAGGAGGAAGGGTGAGTTTCGCAGGAGAGAGCGGTGGAAGGATTACAGGAATAGGGACGGTGTCGAATGGAAAGATGACTTTGGAGAAAGTAAACTTTGTTGAAGAACTGAAGCACAATCTGCTGAGTGTTTCACAGATTTGTGACAAAGACTACACCGTACATTTTACAAAGAATGAAGCGATTGTGTTGTATCCTGGTTTTAAGATACCAGAGGATTGGATTGTTATGAAGGCTCCAAGAGTGAAGAATACGTATATCATGGATATGAGATCGACTGAGATGACCACAGAAGAATCGTGTCTTCTATCAAAAGCAACTGAATCGGAGTCCGAGTTGTGGCATAGGAGAATGGGACACATTCATCTTCGGAAAATGAACTACCTTGTCAAAAATGGGCTTGTGCTGGGTGTTCCCTTGAAGAATTTCAACTTTGAAGACAAATGCTTATCATGCAAAAAGGGAAAGCAACACAAGAAATCCCATCACACCAAGAAGGTCAATTCAATTGTCAGTACCCTCGAATTACTTCACATGGATCTCTTCGGTCCCGTGAATGTAAGAAGTCTAGGAGGAACATCGTATTGCTTGGTGATCACTGATGATTTCTCTCGATATTCCTGGGCATATTTCCTGAAGTCAAAGGATGAAACAGTGCAGATGGTAAAGAATTTGATTACCAAGGTTGAGAATATCATGGGGAAACGGGTTAAATTCATCAGGAGTGACAATGGAACTGAGTTCAAGAACTACGAGATGGAGATCTTCTGCTTACAGAAGGGGATAGAACACCAATACAGCGCACCGTATACACCGCAACAAAATGGAGTGGCTGAGAGGAATAACAGAACCTTAATTGAAGGAGCCAGAACCATGCTGGCTGATTCGAAACTTCCCGTGGTGTTCTGGGCTGAAGCTGTTGCAACAGCCTGTTATATCCTTAATAGAGTGTTAACTGTTAAAAGATTAAATAAAACCTGTTATGAACTTATGCATGGGAGAAAGCCCAACTTGAGTGGTCTTGAACCATTCGGGTCCCCATGTTCGATATTAAAGACCAATTCTAAATTTGGTGAAGTAGCCGACGAAGGAATCTTAGTCGGATACGTCGTTGGGACTCCCAACAGACGGGTCTTTAATACATCGAACAGCAAGGTTGAGGTGGTGTGTAACACTGATATCACAAGTTACAAATCACCAAAACCAAGCTCGGGACCCGCTGGGGTTTTCGACTATGATAGACTTTTTAAATCTTTTAACATACCTTATCTGGATTTTGCAGATGTTGAGGAAAGAATTGCTACAAAGATGATATGCGATGAGGAAGACACTTTGGTACAACGACCACAGTATGATGAATGTCAGCCTTCCTCGTCAAATGCTATCAATACCCCTGCTGCCTCTACTGAAGAGGAATTCATCAATCCGTTTCACTCTCAACATCAATCACCCATTGATGAGCTATCTTCGAACTTGGAAGATAATCTGAATGTCAGTTCGGTTCCGACTACGAGAATTCACAAAGATCATCCTTTGGAGAATGTGATAGGTGATCTGTCCGCCGGTGTACAAACAAGACAAAGCTTGAATGAGCACACCTGTGTTTACACAAGCATTAAAGAATCAGGCATAATCAACGAGTGCTTGTACACCTGCTTTATCAGCCAGATTGAACCAAAGAACTATCAAATGGCTCTTAAGGACAGCTCGTGGGTCGAAGCCATGCAAGAAGAGTTAGCTCAGTTTAAGAAAATGGAAGTATGGAACTTGGTTGCAAAACCAAGAAATGTGCATGCGATTGGCACGAAATGGGTCTTCAAATGTAAGAGAGATGAGAAAGGGATTGTTATCAGGAACAAGGCGAGGCTGGTTGTTAAAGGCTTTAATCAACAAGAGGGGATTGATTACAATGAGGTGTTTGCTCCTGTGGCAAGATTGGAAGCCATTCGGCTGTTTTTGGCATTTGCTGCTCATAAGGAGATGAAGGTTTTTCAGTTGGATGTGAAGAGTGCGTTCCTAAACGGTAAAGTCGACGAGGTTGTGTATGTTGAGCAACCTCCGGGTTTTCCTGACCCTGACTTTCCCGATCACGTGTACAAGCTAAGTAAAGCGTTGTATGGACTACATCAGGCACCTCGTGCCTGGTATTCAACCTTATCAGATTACTTACTTGAGAATGAGTTTGAAAGAGGTAAAATTGATAGCACATTGTTCTACAAGAGAAAGGGTAGCGACTTTCTGCTGGTGAAAGTCTACGTGGACGACATTATCTTTGCTGCATCAAAGGTCGCCATGTGTCAGGAGTTTGAGGCCGTCATGAAGAAGAGATTTGAAATGAGTGCTATGGGTGAACTAACTTTTTTTTTAGGATTGCAGGTTGATCAGAAGAAAGACGGGATGTTCATTCATCAGACGAAGTATGTCCATGATGTTCTCAAACGCTTCAAGATGGAGGACAGCACTCCATATGATACTCCGGTCTGCGTCAATCACAAATTGGGTGCTGATTCAGATAACGATGCAGACGTGGACCCAACCCAATATCGGGCTATTATAGGTTCTTTAATGTACTTAACTGCTTCTAGGCCTGATATAATGCTTGCTGTTTGTCTTTGTGCACGCTTTCAGGCAAACCCAAAAGAATCTCATTTGAAGGGTGCGAAGAGGATACTGCGGTATCTCAAAGGCAAGCCGAAGCTGGGGTTGTGGTACTCGAGAGGAGGAGACTTGGAGCTAGTCGCTTACACAGATTCTGATTATGGAGGGTGCAATCAGAGTCGGAAGTCTACAACTGGTGGATGTCAGTTTCTTGGTGGCAGACTAGTGTCGTGGCAATGCAAGAAGCAGACCTCAGTCGCAATTTCAACCTGTGAAGCAGAATACATGGCAGCATCCAAATGCTGCTCCCAGGTTCTTTGGATTCAATAACAGTTGCGCGATTATGGTCTGAATTTCTCACTTACTCCTATTTGCATTGATAACACTGCTGCTATCTCAGTAACTAACAATCCCGTGAAGCACAGTAAAACTAAACATATTGACATACGTCATCATTTTATACGGGATTGTGCTGAGAAGAAGCTGATTGAGCTCGAAAAGGTTGACACATTAGATAATTTCGCTGACTTGTTCACGAAAGCGTTTGACAAAACTAGATTTCAAAACCTTGTTGAGCTGAATGGGATGATCAATCCCGAGTAACCATGTAATATGTTTGTGTTTAAAAAAAAAAAACGTCACTATCGCTTAGAATTATGTCGGTTGCCTCAGTTTGAAGGACATGTCTTCGGATATGTTTGGTCCTCATTTCTACTTGTAGAATATGAGGATAGCCATTAACCAGATGACTGAAAGTGACCGGGGCGGTTTATGATGAGTTTTTCATTCTTTCGCTGAAAATTAGTCGATCATACTTAGTTAGAAGGACACATACTAGTATGTGGTCGGTCCAGCTGATCCATTGGATCTTCGGGATAGCCGTTTCCCTGAAGACTTTGAGTTGGTCGGGGTGATTGATGTTAAAATTTTTCTTTTTGGGAGATGAAATTATTTTTCAAGTCTACTACTTCGTAAGAAGTTACTTTACTATGATTAACAGAAAATTGATCCAACCTTGGAAAGTGATAGATATACTGATTGTGTGTGCTTAACTAGTGAAGTTATTAGGCTTAAAAGACTTTAGAACAGTCATTGTATGTCATGGTAGCTTTCTATGGTGCGTAAAAGTAGAAGTGATACTAACTAAATCTACTTGATTTTTTGTGGAAACTCCTTAAGAGTTGTGCATGTCTTCATACATATCTTTCCGAATGATAGGCAGAAAAGCGATTACCCAGTCATACACGAGCCCGTGAGTGTTCTAATTCCCGTGAAGATAGAGTGTCAACACGCTGCAGTGATCCAGATTCGGGACTTGCAGTTATTTTCTACTTGAAGTTGTGTATATACATGTTAGATTAAAAAAAAAAAATTCTAGAGTTCATAATGATAATGATTATCAATCAAGACACAAGAAGCTGAACAGGAAGCAAAGTCTAAGATCGAAGAGTAATCACTACTTAATCAGACACTACGGGTCGAGGTCAATTCGGGGTGACTTGGGGAAAGCCAAATACGCCTTGAGAATAGATAGGAGGCATCATAATCTCTGAGTTGTTGCCCACTTAAGTTTTTGAGCTTAATTGAACCTAACTCGTATCACAGAAACAATGAAAACCATTTTAAGTAGATTACCTGCTTACAACCTGTTTCTTTATGTCATAATACAGCTGAACAAGGATCTGTGTGACAGTCACGAAATTAGTATGATTCCTGTTCGGATCTTTTCTAAAACATGGTAGTCCCTGTCGAGACTGAAATTTGATCCCGTGTACTTTAATTTTTCAAATTTTTGTTACTTTTGTAATTGTTTGATTTTATACCTGGTTACTTAGTCTTGATCGTATCATTTAACGCTTTAAAGGATGTTTTTAAAACTTTATTGAAAATTGTTAAAAGTGTAGGGGTTTGTTTTGTAAATACAGGCGAACTTGTTGATAACTTCGCCTGGAATAGGCGAAGTTATCGATAACTTCGCCTGTACTAACTTTGACCCTATATAAAGGAATTAAAGGTCAAACAGTTTCATAATTCAAAATCTCAGCGAACTTATACTCTCTGAAACTTTAGCGAAGTTATCGATCTCAATTATCTGTTTTTCTTACCTCGATTCAAATCAGATTAAAGGTGTGTAGGGTTCGATTATCATATTATCATTGTCTATTGAGGTTAATCATCGGTCGTTTCGACTCGATTCTCGACCTCGTCTTTCGAAACCTTAAACACCCAATTTCAAACTTGTTTTTACGTGATAGTAAACTACTTGAACGTCTAAAACTTCATAAAAACATGTATTTCGGAGTCCTTGATCTCCGAAATCATCATCTACACGTCGTTCAAAATCCCTAACTGTTGCCGATTCAAATTCGGCGAAGTTACAATTTAGGCGAAGTTATCCGTAACTTCACCTGAGGTTTAACTTCGCCTGATTATTGATTTTGAAACAGTTTATGAGGCGATGTTGTGATTAGGCGAAGTTATCAGTAACTTCGCCTGGACCATTTTACTTAACTATTATCAGACGAAGTTCAAGTTGAAGCGAAGTTGTTTCCCAACTTCGCCCCACCTTTAACTTCGCCTATACAGAATTGATCACAACTTCGCTCATGGTAACAGGCGAACTTGTGATTCGCTTTGACGTTTATCTAACTTAACCTGTTTGTTGCAGATATGGCTGCTGTTGCTGGAGCAGGTGGTGCAGGCGGTGATGACGGAGGTGATCACCAGAGACAGTTCTTCCCGGGTCACAACATGTACATAACATTAGACCCGGAGGCGAGCGGAGTTGATGATTTCCGCGAAATCATCACTTTTCTTTTACGCTCGAGGATATTCCACGTGATTACAACAACTCTGCCAATATCCTTACCCAATATTGAGAATTTCTGGCAGACAGTGGAATACGACTGTAGGGTCGAGCCCCCAGTGATGCGCGCAACAGTCAACAATCAGATTGTTCAGTTCTCTTCTGAACAAATCCGGGCGGCTTTACGATTTGGGAATGAGACAAGGGATGATCCAACGGAGTTTGTAACTCCTTTCCGTGATAGAGCGTTTTTGAGAATGGGATACTCTGGTCCCTTGGGGGATACGCAGAGGAGGAAAGGCTTTTTACTTGACCAGTGGCGCTTTCTCATGCATGTTATGATCGTTTGCATGTCAGGGAGAAAGGCGGGCACTGATGGCATGGGCGCGACCATGCAGTCAGCGATGACTGCTCTGACATACAACAAGCGATTTAGCTTTAGTCAGATGGTCTTTTATGAGATTGATCGTCAACAAAGAGCGATGGCGCGTGAGCGATTCATCATGTATCCAAGATTCCTACAAATGATCTTGAATCATGTTGCTCCAACGCTTCCTCAGCGCCGTCCGATCCGATACGTTGAGAGTGTGAACAAACGGATCTTTGCCCAATGTAGATCCTCCAGTGCGAGGAGCAAACCTGAGCTCCGTCCTCGACATACTCCACTCTTTGGGTACTTGATCAACCCGGGGTATGTGCCTGCTCGAGGGGACGAGTTTAGGGACCCGGCACCACAACAGGCAGGAGCACCTCAAGCTATACCTGCTGCTCCTGTTGTGTCACCGGAGGAGAACGTGGACCTTGATGCAGCATTTGGTGGTCAAGGCTTCTTTGATATGGATCGAGTGGATCCAGAGGAGAACGTTCAGGTTCCGGTTGAACGTGCTTCGACTGTGAATGTTACTAGGGCAGCTACAACGGTGGCTGGCTCAGATTCTGATGATGAAGTGGCAGAGGCCAGAAGGATTATGGTGACTCGAGAAAGACTACATGGGAAAAGAAAAAGAACAGATGATGATAGCGAGTCTGATTATGAGGAAGAGGTACAATAGTTGATCCGGAGGTCAAGAAGGGAACGGATAGGTGCAGGATCAGGAGCCGGTGAGAGCTCTAGGGTGGTACGTTTCACTCCACCAGCACTATCCGGTATGACAATGGTTCCCTCATCCCTACAGGTTACAAGGCCAAGCGCTATGGGTGTTCCCGTGGTGGCTACCTCGTCAACTTTTGGCCTTCCACCCACTACTTTCCAACTTTCGACTCCTGAGATCGTTTCATTGCAGCTATCGGTGACGATACCACCTGCGGTTACGTCTATTTCTACTTCTGAGGTCCCGGTGACATCGGAAATCCCTCCTCAGTACACTCAAGATATATCGCATATGAGGTTCGATTTCGATGCAACCCTATCTGACTCAGAACGAATAGCAGCACTGGAACGGGTCGTGGCAGAGCAGTCAAGGATTAATCTTATCCAGACTCAGGCTATTCAGCGCCTAGTTACAGAGAATCAGATGCAGTCGTCCCTGCTGGTACAACATGGAAAAATCATAGATGCTTTCAAGGAGTTCTTGGCATCTCAGGGGGAGACGAGCTGTAAAGGTGACGAGTTGAGGACCAAGAGACGAAATGATAGAGACGATGATCCCAATGCATCGAAAGATGCAGGTGGTGAGTTGCCAAGAACTAATCAAGCTCTTGGAACTTCCACAACTCAGGGGGAGTCGACAACTGCAGCTGGTGGTGATGATGTGGTGGTGGTTGATGTAGAGGAGATGGATGATGTTTTGGTTGATGATGATGATGTACTACCGAGTGATGTGATAGAGAAAATTGGTGAAGAGATTGTGATTGATACAGAGATAGAAGAGGGAGAGATAGTAGAGGAGAATGTGGAGCATGAGATACCACAAGTAGAGAACGTAGATATGAGTCAACAGATTGGGAATGATGAGTCTGAATGGGAAGAGCAGCCTAGATGGAAGGAAGGCTATGCTCAGTGGTTCGTCAAAACGAAGAAACAGGCGGTCCCTACAATGTTTAAGAAGAGTTACAACATTAAAGGCTATGCTGAAGCGAAGAAAGGGATTATTTGCTGGATATATGATGAGCAGTTGAGGCTCTTCGTGATTAAAAGGTATGACGATGTTCAGTACTTTAGAAGGATGTTAAGATCGTTGAATACACTGCCAGAATGTGAAGTGAAAGACTTAGCCAGATTGGGATTGATAAACAGAAGTGACGATAATATGGCTAGAGTCATTGGGAAAATTGTGTGGAAAGAGAGTATAAAAGAGAAGAAATTTGAGTTGTTGAAGCCACAAAAGGGAAAGCTTGTTAAAGACAATGATAGAGGTTTGAGAGCTGATGGAAAGCCTTGGATGATCATGAAGTATAAACCGATCCGGTGTTTGAAAGAAGTACCAATGAAGCTAATGCCCAAGGATGTGCTTAAAGACCTGAAGTGGTGGTTTGTAGATTGTGAGACAGCTGAGGCAGTGATGGAAGACGAATATGAACAAGAGCTGCTTAGAGTGTACGATCCGATGCACTTGGTAAACTTATCGCAAGCTGATTTGCAGGTGTTGAATGACAAGAAGATATTTTATATTCTTGCTTGGAAAGACGAAGCGAGGAAATATCAAAGAGTTGTCTCGGTTTGTGTTAGAGAAGGAGTGCATGCTTGAGGATAGAAGATTGAAGATTACAAGACACGTGTTTGAAGCTAAAGAGATGAAGCTACTGCCAAGGGGGAGTCTGTTGGTGCATGATGTCAGTAGTTCAGTGTCGAGTGTCTGTAATCGTGTTAGTTAGATTTGAGTTTTGTATGTAAGCGAAGTTACTAACAAGTTCGCTTATATGGGCGAACTTGTTAGTCAAGCGAAGTTAGGGACAACTTCGCCTGAACATGCCAGGCGAAGTTGTCGTGTCTATATAAGTTGTTTGTTACGGCTTATTAAATAGATTAAGAGTTTATTCGTGTATTTGAGTCAGAGAGTTTTGTATTCAGTGGTCATTGTATCACGTGTTTACGGTTGGAATACAACTTGTGTTTGGTTATCGTATCGTGTGTTAGCTCGTATTGTTTTCTATACTCGTAACGTCTTACATAGGGATTCCGCACCTACGTAGTACGCGATATCTCGTGTAGATCCGGCTGGGAACCTACATAAATCCAACGTACAAAGTAAGGCTACCGGTAACGGGGCCTTACAGGCGCGACCACAAATTTTGCAACTCGGGGATCCCACTTTCACACTCCCTTTCTTGGGAGATTCGGTTATCTTTGGCTTCTTAGAAGGGCTTGGGTTTGCATCCAATGCCCTCCTCTCTCCTCTTTCAACTTGCTTTCTCAACTCTACTTCGCGCTCACGCGGAGTTATCATCTCCATGAGATACCCATAGTTTGAGGGATTCATGAACTCCTTATATTCAACACTTAGCATGTTGTTCTTATATCGTCATATGAGAACTTATCTACATCGTATATTAACATATACGATGTATCTTTCTTCAATTTGGCCAAGTCTATAACTTGCCTTAACCTTTTATACTTGTTGCATTACCGGGTTCGAACGTATAAATACACTCCACCCATGCATTTTCACTCATTTTACTTTTTAATATACATTTCTTGGTAAATGTTTTATAATTGCTTCTTAGCGGATTTTGCGATCAAGCCTGAACCGAACACATTCCACTCTAAACCTTGATCTCTGAATACCACTTGTAAGGCTCGTCTCAAAAACAAATAAATATAACGTTTTTAACGAGCGAATTTAAACAAACGATTAAGCGTACAATAATATATATAAAAAAAACGTGAACTACTACAATGTAGAATTAATCCTTATTAAAAATACAAGCCCACTAGTTTAAGTACAAAATACTTAAAGAACAACGGAAGCTAAAGAACTTTCGGGAAGTGTTCGGTTCTTGACATGGCTCGATCTTCATCCGGGGTCTAACGTGCATAATTACCTATCATATAATTTCATTCAAACGATTAGAAATCAAAGCATTTGAACTAATATATATATATATATATATATATATATATATATATAATTTTATTTATTTAGTTACTTTTTTTTTCTTCCTGACCCGGCCGTGTCAGAATTCAACCCGCTCGGGTCACCAGGATATGTTTTCTTTCAGAACCTTTACCCGGTCGTGTCAGTTTTCACCCGGCCAGGTCAGTTTTCAACCTGGCCGGGTAACCTGGGCATGCTTTCTTTTCACTCAATTTGCATCCAAATCTATCCAAAACTCATCCAAACTCAATTTAATCACTAGAAAATGGTATCTAACATATCTAAACCATAATCTATTAACCGGATTCAAATTCATTAGGATTTTACGCTCCCGTTATCCGGTTTGCGTTTGCGTTTATTTAACCCGTTTTGACATGTAAGGCCCCGTTACCGGTAGCCCTACTTTCGTGTTGGATTTACTCATAAACGCAGTTCTAAATATCAGAGTTAATTAAAACATTCGCGGAACATTAAAAACATTCAAACCATTACATTCCATAACCATAATTCTAGTCTTATCGAGCATTCATAGTCATTTAAAAATAAAACATAGTCTTTTAAAATAAAACATCATAGCTAAATCTTCAGATGCCAGCTTCGTCCAACTCTGCCATGTGTCCTCCTCAAGCTACTTGCCTCATTCTACTCACCTGCGTGCATACTAAAAGTCAGCTACGCTGAGTGAGTTCTAGTTAATCACATAATCATACAATACCTTCTTACATTTCATACTTAACCTCTTAACTTTCTTACATACACACATAAGTGCATATACTTTCATTCTTACTTTCATACTTTCTTTACATACATAATCATACGTTTTAAAGAGCCTTTCGCCCTATAACCTCATAGATATTATAAGGGTCTGGTCCCTAACATCACAGATATTATGAGGGTCTGGTCCCTAACATCACAGATATTATGAGGGTCTGGTCCCTAACATCACAGATATTATGAGGGTCTGGTCCCTAACATCACAGATATTATTAGGGTCTGGTCCCTTTGTTTCGTGGAACTATACCATACCTGTTCATACATGCTTTCTTTGACAATACGTGCAATCTCCGAAGAGCGTTCACGTACCATCATCATAACATACATACATTAAGCATACATCATATATTCATACATACATCATATCTCTCATCATACTTATCAATCATATCTTAACTACCACCTGACGGTTCATGCAATATCCGAAGATCGTTCACGCACTGTCAAGCAATCATCATACGTAAATCATACAAGGCATACGCTTATAACTTAAGATAAGTGTATTCACTATCACATCGAGTATGCACACAGCCCCGAAAACATAACAAGGAAGTGGGGCTAGAAACTCACCTGAATCCTGTTACGCTCTCCGTTAATCGTTATTCCCTTCTTGAGCTGTGCACGGCTAACTGTATAATATTTACATGTATCAATTAACTACCACTACTCATATCATCTTTCTAGTCTTAGCTACTACCCACAACGAACGGGGGTCCGGGGGCAGCGCCCCTGGCAGCGGGGATGGGGCAGAGCCTATGGCTGGGGTTAAGCTGACCTGTCTTAACACATTTTCCATTAGCATTTTGAATCATTGAACAATATGCTACTTAAAAGTTTAAGGGCTTATTTGTAATTAAATCATTCTTTCTAAGTCCAGGGACTGTTCTGTCATTCTTTCAAAGTTCTAATTCGTCACTCAGTTCTTAACGAATGGGAATTCATAACGAATTAGCCATTATAGCGAATCTTCCTTTGTAACGAATCATGCATCTTAATGAACTGGTCCTTATAGCGAATTGGACTTTAACGAACTGATCTGGTCAAGAATGAACCCTATAACGAAGGGGGTTCATTCGTCCCTCCTTTAGCGAATGGCCTTAGCGAATGGCCTTAGCGAATGGCCTAGTTCGCCCTTATTTCCCTAACGAATGACATGCTAGTTCGCTAATCTTTCCTTAGCGAATCGGCTGGCGAATCACACCTACTTCGCTAATTACCCTTAGCGAATTAGGGTTAGGTCAGGGAATGTCAGAACATTCCCTGACATAGCTAACCTCGTACCAATCTTTTCCGGCGCCGCCTTTCCGGCGCCGTCATTGCCGGAAGGCCGCCGGAAAAACGCGATTTCGCCGGAAAAACGGGTTTTAGCCCGTTTTTTCACCGTTTTTCGCCCCGTTCAATCCAGATCTGATCTAGGGTGACTCCTAAGCTCATCATAGGTTCGGTTTATACCCGAATCCACCCGGATCTCGTGACTTAAACGGTTTAACGGTGTCGGCTCGTCGTTTCATGATTATATCTAACGGATTTAAGCTCAAACAATAAAATACTATCATTACCTCGGGTCGGTTCTCGGTTTCCTTCTTGATATCGGTTTAGAGAGAGAGAACTAGAGAGAGAATCTTAAGTGTGTGTTTTGAGTGATGTATGGAATGTGTGAGAATGAATTAAATGAGGGATTTATGATTTATATAATTATGGATCATGGGCTTAGGCCCATGGTGTCCTTTCCTCTTTCTTTCATAATCCAAGTCCATAATCCATATCCATTTAACCCAACACTAGCCCAACTCGTATTCTATTTCTCTAACCGATAACGACCCACTATAAAATAGACGATATTTATTCTATTAATAAGATCGAAATTAGGATGTTACATGACATTTAAGCATTATAACTTAAATCGTCCGCAATCTCTTTTTAGGTTTATTTATCTACATTCACAACCCATTACTCGGGCTTATTAATCTCGTGTTCCACGCTTCCGTTACCCGGTATGCGTTTACACTAATTTTACCCGGTTTATGTTCAAGTACTTAAACTTGATTCATTCATATTCTTTTAAAGAAACTATTATTTTTTTCGAACTATAACCCATTATCCGGGTTAACTATTTTATGAACCACGCTCCCGTTAACCGGTTTGCATTTATATTAATTACAACCAATTATCCGAGCTCATCGTCCTTATTAATCACGCTTCCGTTACCCGGTTTGCGTGTACATCTCTTTGACCCGTTTGGTTTGCTTTTGTGAATACTATCACTTATGAGCAAACCATTCACACTTATAAACATTTTTACGAATAATCCTTTGAATTAACAAGATTAGATAATTGAAATAAATAACGAAGCATATAGCCACGTACCTTAAGCTTTTCCTTTCAAGCATGCGTCCGTCCCGGCTTGACCTCTCGAAGCTTGCCTCGAGTTGCCTAAAGAGCACATCCCAATTATAATTAGAACCATTCTGGTTCGTGTCTAAAGCAAGTAATTTGCCAAATCACATTACCATATGTTTTATTAACAACTTTAATTCATTATTCATAGCTAATAACCCACTTAGGCATTTTGTCAAACACCTTGTGGGCATAACATTTGGCTAGCCATAATAGTTCAATTTAGAGGTTTCTAACCAAGTGATTTAGACCCAACTAGTAGGTATGTTCTCTATAATCACATTAGTGTTGGATTTTCAATACGTTAGATGGAAACTAATCCAATTAAGCTACAATAATTTCATGGATTTCTTGTTTCCCATAGAACCCATTTCCTCCTACACCAAGATGATACTCTAACACTTGATTATTGCTAATTCATTTACAATTTCAGTTAGGATTAAGGCCATGGGTCTCTATAACACCCTTCTTAGGCCATACTAACATCAATTACTCAAGAACTCAATCTCTCAAGTTCATGTGTACAAAATTAATCAACCAAAATGAAAATTTCAACATACCTTAGGTTAGATATGTACGGATGATTGATTATCTCTATACATGCACTGGTTCTTAGCCCGATTACCCTTTCAACTTGTTGATTTTAGTATTTGAGAAGGTGTTATCCTTCTTCTCTCTATGGCCGTTCTATGCGCACACACCAGTGTGTGTTTGTTTTAAAATTTTCTTTTTAGAACTCTAGGTTTCATTTTAACCACTTTGGCCCTTCTAGTTTAACATTTTACTTTTAAATGGATAGAACCTATCCTTTTATTAGAATTTTTTTCCCATGAATCTAACTAGGTTCAAGATCTCCTAGTTACCGTATCGTTAATAACCGATAATTGTGTGTGTGTGTGTATAATTATATAAATTTAATATTTTTGGGGTGTTACAGGATGTAAGAAATTTTCTTACATGGGTTGGAAAACTTTTTTGCCGGTATTCAATTGACTATCACTATATAATTTTTTTCCGATCCGGTTCAGCCGGTTGTGTCAAGTAATCGGTATATAATTTTTTTGTCCCGTTGGGTCTCTCCGATTGGCTAAATCGGGTCGGCTCGATTAATATAGAAAAAAGGCAATCAAACAAAAAAAAATGCGTGAAACTTCATTAGAAATGCATAAATAAAATGTCATATGTCTAAAATTGTTCTTTACGGGTTTTCATTTTTTGAAGCTTAACAAAAACATCATATAGTACGCATGCCTTTTCAATAAAACAAATACAACTATCGTTTAAATTCTCGTCACCCATTTGATTAGCAAATCAGACTTCACGTACTTAATCGCCGAAAAGTATTTTCAACGTTTGCGGTTGCGATGTGATATATAAGAGACATTTCTCAATAAACGATAAACCAATACAAATGAAGTTGGTGAGCAAATCAACGTATGTAGAAAGTCGAAATATTTTCTTTAAATATTAAAGTTCTTATAATCCGTTGAACTCACATAACAAATTACTTGCGTCATAAATTAAATGTAGATTGGTTGAGAGTTTTGGGCTTGGACTTAAAACTTAGAAATAAATTGATTGAGCATTTGGGCTTAAATTTGTATTAAATTTGTTTAAATTAAACTCAAATTAAGTTATTTATATACATTTATATAAGTATAAATGTAAATTTGTAAATTTATTTTTTATTATGGCTGGTCTCGAAATTTCATGGGGTCGTTCTCGAATTTTCACAGAGTCTTTTTGTCGTTCTCGAAATTCCACAGGGGTCGGTCGAGATTTTAACACATATATACCACTAAAAGAATTTTCTCATACAGCCGACCCCCTACTCAAAAAGTAGGTACGCCCTGGTTCTTGGCTCCATTGTTTTGAATATATATACACACTACAATTTTTAAAATCTTAAGTAATGTTCGGAAAGTCACTCAATTGCCACTCGAAAAATGCTCGTTCGAATTTGGCTATGTTTACAAGTGAGCTGATCATCTCAGTTCGGTTTGTAAACGAACCAAGCATGAGCAAGTCCTCACTCGATTCGATTCAACTCGTTAACGGCCCCAGTCCATCGAAATTATTAAAGGCACAATACAAAAGATACAAAACATGGAATTAGTTTTAGAGTAGACATTAAATTCGATGGTTGTGTGTTGAAATCAAAAGGTGGGTTGACTTTTGAAAGAATTGCTTCAGTGATGAGCTCAGCACGTGCGTCATTCATAATTGTAATCATTAACCAACCGACTGTTTTGCGGCCGCCGGAATATGACCCGACAGCAGTTATCACCTGGGCCCGGCTTATAGTGTTAGTCGTTGTAAGGTGTAACGTTGTTGGACCCCACCACCACATATTTCTCAAATAGTAGTTAACTTTTTTATTTTTTTTAACTAATATTCTTTTTCCACATATTTCACTCTATATCTTAACTCTTAAGACTATGATTCATAACTATTTAAAGTAAGACATACAATTTTATCACTACACCAAGTTAGCAATTATAAAATAATAATTAAAATGATATTTATGTAAAATGCATTAACATATTAGATCTATATAACTTTTTTTTTGAACCATACCACTTAGGTGGAGTGGCCAGGCTGATGAAGGATAAGAACCTAACCTTCTTGAGGTCTCAGGTTTGAATCTGGAGACCGTCTTGAGTTTTCTATTACGGTGTATTTACTCCAGAGGGCTTGCTCTTGTGAAGGGTACAACATCTGTCAAGTGGCAGGTGGTTAGAAATTTTCTCAGGGAACGCCAAGCCAAACTCGGATGCCAAGCGTAGGCCCGGTAAAGACAACATAGTCTTGGTCCGAGTGGGGCGGTTGGGGCTTCCGACTTGGGAATTGCGGTCAACTTAACTGTGAAATTCGCCGTTCAAATATATATATATATATATAACTTTTTTTTTTGTTAAGTTAACCAATTATCTTTTATTATAACATATTTCTGTAATATTTTTATTACATCAATCCTATATTGTATTTTTTTTATTTTTATTTATCACTCGACTTCTTTAAAAAAAGTTTGGTTATGAATCTTTTCTTTTTATTTCTTCTTTAAGTTGGTTTCTCTTTTTTCGTTTTTTTTCAAAGCGTCACTTTACTCTCTCTCTCTCTCTCTCATATTTTATCACTTAATCCTTTTCTTTACATGGATATGAATTTGTATCCAATCAATCCAATATCGTCATTCCAATATCGTCATTTTACGATTTTATTTTTTAAAATTTAGTTATGGTATCTTAACGAACATAACAGATATCAACTGAATTCGTGTCGAATAGTCGCTGCAGTGCTTGGTTTCTGCCAAAGAAATGAAAAAATAAAGACAAAATAGCAAAATTAATCATTTATGTTTGAACGTCTTTTCAATGGACGTCATTTAGAAAAGGAAATAGCAGAAAACATATTTCATGTTTCAAATATTTAGCACGTTACATCCTTTTGTCATGTGCAAGGCACATGAGGTTAATTTTGTAATTTTAAAAATATATTTAACAAATTATAATACTTATATTTATTACACATATTATTTAATGTAATTTATATATTATCTATAATATATATATACACGAAAACATAAAAATCATATGTGTCGCGATGTGGTTGCTCCCCCTTTTTTTGAAATGCCAGATTTGCTTGATTTTTAAATGCAGACTTCTCATACATTTGACCTGAATTCACGGGTATGGGTCTTATCAAACCCAAATATTTCTTAAACGGGTTATAACATCTCATTAAATTAAAAACTAATGTCACCAAATATTTGATATAAAAATCTTATAAAGTAGTGATATACTAAAAAGTAATATATTTGCCATTTACTTATGTTATATATAGTACTAGTTTGATCCTTCCGTGTTACGTGGGTTTATTTAAGTTTTTGTTTTTAATCATGATTTATTTTGTTATTTTAACGCAATTTGTTTTAATTTAATACATATATATTAGCTTGTTATTATATTTTTTAGCATTTGGGTATTTTCAATTAAGATTGTAGGTTTTTTATATTTTTAACGAACACCAGCATGTTGATTTTTTTAAACGAACAAACATGAACACAAATATTTGTCAAATGAAAAAGGGGGCGTTGATGTAGATGACGACGGTGAGTAGTATCAGAAGTTAACCGGCGATGGAGATGATAGACCAGCAACGGAGAACATGTAAAGGAGATAAAATAAATTAGGGTTTGATGATGAAAGTGTTTACCAATAAATAAGATCTTGTAACCCATTTGCTATTAGGGTTTGGTAAGACCCATAACCCGTCAAAATTATTTTTTAAAGATTAAGGGGTTATTTCACAAAAAAAATGAGATGTTATAACCCGTTTAAGGGTTATTCGAGTTTGGTGAGACTCATGATCCGCGAAAATTATTGTTTTATTATGAAAAAGTTTCATAAATAAATGAGATGTTATAACCCATTTAAAGACTATCTGGGTTTGGTAATACCCATACCCGCGATTTCGGGTCAAATGCATGAGAAGTCTCCATTTAGAAATCAAGCAATCTGGTGGCTCTAGAGAATGTGGGGAACAACCTGAGAGCGACACGTAGGATTTCATGATAGACAATTATATAGATAGTTAGATAGATATGAATATTAGATTAACTATATTATGCTTTAATTGTAAACATATATTAGTAATTGTTGTTATAACAAGATATACAAGATATAATTGTTATAAATAAACTTTGAAAACCAAGATTGTATAAATTACTTGCAAATTCATACAATGTTATTATAAAATATTTTAATTTATAGTTTAGCTTTTATGTTTTTTTTTATTATTATGTGTATTTTTCTTTGTTCACTAGTCATGTTTATGGTGTTAAATTTTGACACTACAATAGATTGAAAATTTAATTAATTAACATCAACATATACCGAACATTTGAATATATAAATATTATTAATCTATCCATCTATAATATATATAAACGAAACATTTAAAACTTCTCTGGTTGCTCACAAAATTCTCTCAAGCCACCAGATTGCATTATTTGTAATTGAAGGCTTCTAATGCATTTGACCTGAATTCACGGGTATGGGTCTTACCAAATCCAGATATTCCTTAAACGGGTTATAGCATCTCATTAAGTTCAAAATTAATCTCACCAAATTTTGATATGAAAATCCTATAAAATAAGGATATACTAAAAAATAATATTTGATATATTTAAAAAAAGATATATATTATTTATAATTAAAAACAATTTTATAGTTAAAAAAAGCGGGTCTTGGGTCTCACCAAACCCAAATAGCTTTTAAACCGAGTTATAAAATCTTATTTATTTGTGAAACACTTGTACCATAAGTATATTATTAACTTTTGTACAATAAATAAAATTAAAATCCAAAAAGTATATAAATATTATAAACTATAATGAAAACAACCTCGTAATACGGGGGATAAAAACTAGTAATATTATATTATTAATATAATACTTAGAGACCAAACAATATGAACAAATACAAGAACGCCAAAATAGCCATAGATGAACGGCGCCACCACCGTCTTGTACACCGTCTCAGACGAACACCATGGCGACCACTAACGGACTGAACAAGATAACACCCCGGCTTTTAGCGGAATACACCAGGGTGTAACGTACAGATCACTCATCAGCTCGTAGCACTATTAAAGTGGCAATAATTATATTTATTTCATTTCATAACATAACAAGTACGCATTTGTTCATAAATATAAAAAGGAACAATAAACACTTTATCGAATATTAAATAAGTTCTTTATTTAAATAACAAAAGGTATACTAATGATCTTCTTCCTTAGCACGTCATCGATTTAACCTGCAGCACGTTTAAAATACAATATTTGTCAACAATTATGTTGGTGCGTTTTCATAAGTTTGTGTGTGTGTGTGTGTATAAAATGCACGATTCAACGTTCGTAATTTAATA
>NW_027505858.1:127500-132199 GCF_021521415.1 Bidens hawaiensis
ATTTATCGTTTTTTTTACATTTTCATATAAATTTATAAATTATAAATATATGATTTAAATCTATCTATTTATTTATTTCGGTTAACTTAGTAAACTATACATATATGTGTTAAATTGTAAGGATAGTATATATCAATCACTTTCAAATATAATAAAGTTTATCATATTTAGTTTCTTGTGTTCTTTTTTAATCTAGGATTACTTCGGGTTTTTTGTGGAACTTAAATTTGATTGTTACAGGTTAAAAGTTGGTAAATATATCGTTTGGTACAAATTAACTACATCTGACTTAAATTTGTTACAGGTAAAGAATTAGTAAATATTTTTAAAAATTTGAGATGCAAATAGATTTATCGTCAAACTTTTTAATGGTTCAAAGTTTTGACTTGAAAATGTAAGACAAATGAAAGTTAGAATTTTAAATATGATTAAGTTTCAAATTTATTTTTAAGGACATTTTTGGAAATAGTCTAAAGATTCTGGATTTTGCACATTGAGTATTTTTCCCATGACCATTAAATTTAAGAAAAAAAGACAAACACATCCGACATGCCACCTCCAATTCAACATTGACTTTTCTTTTAATAGTGATCAGAATGTTGTATGTGAAGCATGTCATACAAAATTATGTTTAAATGAAGCAAAACATTCACAAAATTAAACGGGTTAACCTGCTATTTTTTTTGTCAATTGGCAAAATCGAGAATCCCCTAAAACTTATCAAAATCTTTTTTATAGTGTAGCTCAAAACTATAATTATATGAGAAGTATTCTCCGAAATTGATTCATAACCAAATTTCTTTCAATTATACATATATGATACTAAGAATAATTTTTCAATAGATGGAGTGTTCTAGTGTATGTTATGTATGTGCATTATTTTTCTGTTAGGTTTTTTTGAAAAAATCATTTTGTGATATAAATAAAATCAATTTATGTATTATGTTACAAGCATAGATGTAATACATTTTTCTATATATATTATGTATTGTTTTATTTGTAACTTAATTAGTTAAATTATCTCATGTGTTACACGGGATCTAAAAGCTAGTAAATACTAAAAGAAAAGAAAATATTCATATAAATCGGTTAGTAAAAAAAAAGAATGACTGAAAAAAATTATATAAAATAAAGATATTGGATTAATCGAATAAAAATATATAAGACGCATGAAACGAAAATAGATAATTGATGGACTAAATACGAAAAATTAAAAAGACTAATATGTTAATATAAAAGTAAAAGATGAACGCAAAATAAATAAAAAATACTAATTTGATAAATACTTTTTAAACATCAGAGTGATTTTCACCAACAGTAGTTCCAGAAAAAAAAACTGTAATAAACTTTATGCCAATTTTTTAAAGGTTAATAATTTATTTTTATTTTGTCTCAATCTTTTAGGTTTAAAGAACTTTATGTTGGTGGTTGATGTATTGAATGGTTCACTTGCTGGATTATGAGTATATCTGATAAGTTAATGACGATTTAAATAATCAATATGAGTATAAAGACGTCATGGTTGTGACTGATGGCATCCTCCCGGTGGTTGGTGACTTGGTATGGCTAGGGTTGCCACCACTGACATTATGGCACCCACGAATAATGACGGATCTAGAAATTTTTTTACAGGAGTCGAAAAACTTTTTAGTCGGTATTCAGTTAACTATAGCTACATAATTTTTTTCCGATCCGGTTTGACCGGTCGGTCAAGCAATTGGTATACAATTTTTTTTTGTCCGGTTGGCCCCTCCGATCGGCTAAAATTGGGTCGGCTAGTGTAATATAGAAAAAAGATAATCAAACAAAAAAATACGCGAAACTTCATTAGACATGCATAAATAAAATGTCATATGTCTAAAATTGTTCTTACCGAGTTTTCATATTTTAAAACTTAACAAAAACACCATATAGTACACATGTCTTTTTCAATAAAACAAGTACAACTATCTTAAATTCTCATAACCCATTTGATGACTCAAATAAGACTTTACATAAAAGTTATTTCATCGTTTGCGGTTGCTACGGGTAATACGAAAGCTAGCCTCAATATACGATAAACCAATACAAATGAAGTTGGTGAGCAAACCAACGTATGTAGAAAGTCGAAACATTTTCTTTGAAGATTAATGCTCTTAAAGTCCGTTGAACTCACCTAATAAATTATCCGCGTCATTGTAACCTTTTTAAATAAGTTAAATGTAAATTAAGTTGAGAGTTTTGGGCTTAGACTTAAAACTTAGGAATAGAATGATTGGACATTTGGGCTTAAATATATTCATATACATCTATTATATAATTATAAATGTAAATTTGTAAATTTATTTTTTATTATGGCCGGTCTTGAAATTTCATGGGGGTCATTCTCGAATTTTCACATGGTCTTTTTATCGTTCTCGAAATTCCACAAGGGTCGTTGTCAAAATTTTACAGGGGTCGGTCAAGATTTTAACGTATATATATCACTAAAAAAATTTTCTCACAGGGGTCGGCCGACCCTCCACCTCAAAAGGTAGATACGCCCCTGCCCACGAACTCTTTAACTAATGGTCATTATTGGCACTGATGCCATTGAAGTTATTACTATTACGGTTTCCACTGCCCTAGTCGCAAAAGTTACAAGTGCTCGCGTGTTGCCATTACTCGGTTGTGCCTGAGTAGCTCCTATTGATGAGCTTAAATAGAAGTAACATCATTTTTAATCTGAATTTTTGAACTGAAAAATTTTCATTTAAGACATTCAGACTAATTTATTTTTTTGGTTTAATTTTTGATATTGTTGTTTTAACTTTCTTTCACTATAAACTATAATGTGTTCTTTAGTTGCAAAACACACAAGAATTCACCTATACCCCAAACAACACGCAAGCTTCTTGATTTTCAAATAGTTCTATTCTAGCTACAATTTTAGGTGCTCTAGTCTTTCCCAACAGCGGGTGTTGCTATCGTAGCCGTATTAGACAGCTCGTAATGGGGGCGCCTATGGGGTCGAAGGCGGGCGCTGAACACCACCAAGGGGCCCCCCTTAGTGGTGGGGCGCGATGGTGCCCAGTCTTCCAACAGCCAGCGTGGTGTGTTGTTTTGGTGGGCCCCCTCCCCTTCAACAGCTATATCAACGGTAAAATAAAAAAAATTAAAAAGATTTTATATATATATATATATATATATATCATTCACCTAATCTCTACAAACTTAAACATGTCATACACATCTTTAAAACTTATATAATTTTCTCCAAAAAAATGTCTTCTGAATCATCTTCGACACCCAACTTCTACCCCGATCCCGACATTATTTCAGACTCGGATTCAGGGGATGAGGTGATATTTAATGTTATTCTAGATGTTGCCCGAGTCTTAGTCGAGCATTGACGAAAGCTCACAACCACGAACAAGACGACCCCATATTCAACGAGATCATGTGGGTGCTTATGAACAGTTGATGAAAGATTATTTTTCGTCGGACGCGACTTTTGATTCGGAACGATTCCGGCGCCGTTTTCGGATGAGTCGCCAACTTTTTTTTTACGAATAGTTGGTGATTTAGAACGCGATTATGCGTTTTTCAACAACGAGATGACGCAAGAGGTAGACCGGATTTTCTCCATTGCAAAAATTCACAGGTGACGATTCGTCAAGTTGTGTACGGGACCGCAAACGACGCCATGGAAAAGTATTTACAAATGTCGGAGACAGTGGCTCGTGAAGCCCTTTACACGTTCAACGAATGTGAGTACTATTATCATTTTTAATATGTATTTATTAAATCCTCTAATTTTAAATGCAAAATTTATAAACTGACCTTAAAAATTTATTATTAGGTATTCCTCAACTATATTATAAAAACATTTGAGGAAGCCGACTCAAACGACATACAAAAAATATACCAGGTGCATGAAAAGAGACATGGTTTCCCTGGGATGCTTGGTAGTCTTGATTGCACACAATGGGATTGGGAAGCCCAGTTGCTTGACAAGGTCAATATCATCGCGGTAATCATGATAGACCAATAATTATTCTTGAGGTTGTTGCATCATTTAATCTTTGGATATGACATTTATTTTTTGGGATGCCCGGTGCAAACAATGATATAGCTGTGATAAATGTGTCTCCTATTTTTTTACCGTCTCGTAAACAGAGTTAGACCCGACACCCCTCATTTTTCACCGATGGGGGTTAAACACGAATACGTATATTATTTAGTCGACCGCATTTATCCGAACTGGGCCACGTTGGTTCATATCTTTACGTGCCCGACTGATGATAAACAAAAATATTACAAGAAAAAACACGAGTCAGCCAGAAAGGATATTGAAAGGGCATTCGGGGTATTAAAGAAACGTTGGTCTATACTTAGACATCCGGCTCGTATTCAGCAAATGGATAAGTTAAGAAATGTAATATACACTTGTATTATCTTGCATAATGTGATAGTGGAGGACTCGGGTAGAGCAATTTGTCAAGACAAGTAGAACGATGCGCTGGATCCAATGACACACACTAAACGAAGATGAGAAATTTGCTAATTTATTAATAACACACGAAAAAAGAAAACGGATTTCAGTCTTCGATCGGATTTGGTTGAACATATTTGGAGAAACAAACAAGAAAACGGCGCGACGACGACTAAAAATAGTTGATTTTTTAGGTATATGTTTTTAAGTTTAATTTAGTTTATATTTTATTATTTTTGTATTTAA